>NC_090819.1:135087221-135215085 GCF_000390325.3 Nicotiana tomentosiformis
TCGAAAATAAAATAACTTAGGTGGTTCTATACCTACCAAATTAAAGCCATTAGAGTCTAGTTTCCAACTCATCAAACCATTTGTCAATTGGATATTTCTACAGAACGTTATGTCCAATTTACCGGACCTATGCCATATGCGCGCCGAGATGCATGACCGTGCAAATAAGGGGGTTTCTGCCTTATGTGCGCGACCAGATGTGTAGTGACTTGACCAAGTGCGTGGCCGCGCACATAGGAGCCCTATAAATACCCCAAGGCCAGTAGAGAGAGGGGATAAGTCATTTCCTTGTGCTAGGGCTTGCATATCAAGGGGAACCCATCCTATACTTCCCTCCTATGAACTAAGGTAATGTTTTGGACAGATGCAGATATCGCAAAACCAATAAGTGTCCCAGCCAAAATATTGTTGCAAATGTGACATGTCCTTTTCATTTGTGAAGACCCTCTAGCATGCAAATGCGGACAAGGCTTCGCAAAAGCGAAGCAGCACCTAGTCCTCCAGTGTCGCAAATGCGATGCCTAGATTTTGCAAATGTGGTCTTTTCATTGAAAAAGCAATGTCCCAGCCCCCAGTCACCCATTGTATTTGCGAGTCAGACATCGCAAATGCGAGGCTCACAATTGCGATCAGGTCCTCGCAAATGCAAGACTTGCAGATCAATACCAGCAGATGTCTACATCAGCTGTCCAAACCTTCCAAAATATATCTAAAACTCACCCGAGCCCCTCGGGCTCCAATCAGAACATTCATAAAAGTGCAGTAACACTACAAAAACTTCGCGCTACCTCAAATCATTAAGAAACACCAAATATCAAGAATCGGTCATCCAAACTCAAGATATTGATCTTAGAAATTAAATTTTCTAATTGTTCACATAATGTGCCGAAAGGACCTCGGGTCACCCGGGACACCAACAAAACATGCGTACAAGTCCAAAAATATCATACTAACCTATCAAAATCATTAAAAAACTGATCCGAAGTCGTTTACCAAATAAGTTGACTATTGTCACCTCTAGTTGTGTTTAAAGCAAAAAATCACTTTTTCTTTAAACTTCCGTTATAAGCTTTCTGAAAAAATGATATGGATCAATCACGCAAGTCATATATCATCAAATAAAGCTACGGGAGGTCCCAAAACATAGAAAATGAAGCTAGTGCTCAAAACAACCTATCGGGTCATCACACAAATAATCCAACATCTTCTTATCAGTATAAAGAATAAAGTCAGTCATTATTCGCAAATGTTCTTCTCTTCTATAATCGTTAGAGTTTTACTGTCGACTATTCTTCTTTCTTTTCTTTTCCAGGAAATCTCTCATTATACTACAATGTAAGTTCTCATATAATTCTTTAATCTATGTACAACAGTATCTTATTCAATTGATAGTTATCTTATTTCTTTGAACTACTTGGCAATTTTTTTTTTGAAAAACATTTACCATGTAATAGTATGTCGTTGTATTCAACATAGCTTATATGATATTTTCTATGCTAATTTGTCTATATATATGTAAGAGAGCAATAGAAAAGTGAGGTGGCACCTCTCTTAAGCAAAAAAGGCTTAATCATCTTTTTTTCTCTAATTTGTTTTTGAATTTTTCACCATTCTTTCAATTTAGTTTACATTCATATTTTTTTATAACTCACACTTTTTTATCTTCATAACCTATACTTTTAATAATATCAATCACTCACATCCATTTCATATCAATAACTCCCAAGTGTTTAATGTGTAACTTTATGGTAATTTTTCTTTTTTTAAATACTATTTTCCCCTCATTTCTCTCATTTAAGTTGTTTAACACAATGGAGTAATCAAGAACCCAATGTAGCAGTTTTCTATAACATAGCCACGTAGATTTAACACTTGAATACTATTTCCATTTATCTGTGTTGTCTTTTATTTCCTTTAAAATTTAAAATTATACTTTTATAACACATACCACCTTAACTTCTACTATTTATAATATTCGTAACTCATATGCATTTCATTCATAACCCCCAAATAATAAATTTAAAAAGTAACATTCCTTATGGTATGCATCTATTTTTTCCTATAAAAATTCATAACTTTGTTTCATGAGACCCCTACCCAAAGTTACTCTTTTCACCCTTTATCTCAAATAGTGATGTCGTCATATTTACTGCAATATAGGATTCATGTTTTAGTTTGGCTCTGTCACGGCCCAAAAATCCCACCTCAAGGGTCGTGATGGCACCTAGTTCCTAAGATAAGATAATCCTATCACATAACAAGATCAACAGATAAATAGCAACTCAAATATTAATAAAAGCTGAAAAAGTACAATAACATAACCAAAACAGAAATACAATAGTCTAATTCCAAAACACGCTAATACTGAGTCATAAGCTCTACAGAGAGTGTACAAGAAGTCTCAAAATACAACATTGTTTGGGATATAATATACAGCAGTAAGGAATCAACAGAAGGTGACTTCGATGCATGTGAGCTGAAGAACATGTATACCTTGAAGTCTCTGCAGCTCAGGCTCGACTCTCTAGTGTCCAGCACTATCCGATATACTTGGATCTGCACAAAAATATCCAGAAGCGTAGTATGAGTACATCACAATCTATACCCAGCAAGTGTCAAGACTAACCTCGGTTAAAGTAAAGACACTCACTAGTAAAAATAACATGTGCAAGATATCAAAATAAAACTAACAACGCAAGATATAACAAAACAAATATTAACCACCTCGAAAAATGTTTAACAAGTCAATGTAAGAAAATACGCCTTTGCCAACAACATATCAATGGGACCAGGGCATGTGATAACATGTTGGATTCCACAACCGACTCATAAAACACAAGGGAAAGTCATTTAATAAAAACAAGAATTTGATCAAAACATCAACCCTCAGTTCGAACATATAAACAATAACTCGAGTCACCCCAGATATATCTCATACGTATCCCCCACTAGCTACTCTTATGTCGCCCCATGCACATTAACAATGGAATGCCAACATCTTCCTATCAGTATAAAGAATAAAGTCAGTCATTATTCGCAAATGTTCTTCTCTTCTATAATCGTTAGAGTTTTACTGTCGACTATTCTTCTTTCTTTTCTTTTCCAGAAAATCTCTCATTATACTACAATGTAAGTTCTCATATAATTCTTTAATCTATGTACAACGGTATCTTATTCAATTTATAGTTATCTTATTTCTTTGAACTACTTGGCATTTTTTTTTTTGAAAAACATTTACCATGTAATGGTATGTCGTTGTATTCAACATAGCTTATATGCTAATTTGTCTATATATATGTAAGAGAGCAATAGAAAAGTGAGGTGGCACCTCTCTTAAGCAAAAAAGGCTTAATCATCTTTTTTTCTCTAATTTGTTTTTGAATTTTTCACCATTCTTTCAATATAGTTTACATTCATATTTTTTTATAACTCACACTTTTTTATCTTCATAACCTATACTTTTAATAATATCAATCACTCACATCCATTTCATATCAATAACTCCCAAGTGTTTAATGTGTAACTTTATGGTAATTTTTCTTTTTTTAAATACTATTTTCCCCTCATTTCTCTCATTTAAGTTGTTTAACACAATGGAGTAATCAAGAACCCAATGTAGCAGTTTTCTATAACATAGCCACGTAGATTTAACACTTGAATACCATTTCCATTTATCTGTGTTGTCTTTTATTTGCTTTAAAATTTAAAATTATACTTTCATACACATACCACCTTAACTTCTACTATTTATAATATTCGTAACTCATATGCATTTCATTCATAACCCCCAAATATTAAATTTAAAAAGTAACATACCTTATGGTATTCATCTATTTTTTCCTATAAAAATTCATAACTTTGTTTCATGAGACCCCTACCCAAAGTTACTCTTTTCACCCTTTATCTCAAATAGTGATGTCGTCATATTTACTGCAATATAGGATTCATGTTTTAGTTTGGCTCTGTCACGGCCCAAAAATCCCACCTCAAGGGTCGTGATGGCACCTAGTTCCCAAGATAAGATAATCCTATCACATAACAAGATCAACAGATAAATAGCAACTCAAATATTAATAAAAGCTGAAAAAGTACAATAACATAAGCAAAACAGAAATACAATAGTCTAATTCCAAAACACGCTAATACTGAGTCATAAGCTCTACAGAGAGTGTACAAGAAGTCTCAAAATACAACATTGTTTGTGATATAATATACAGCAGTAAGGAATCAACAGAAGGTCACTTCGATGCATGTGAGCTGAAGAACATGTATACCTTGAAGTCTCTGCAGCTCAGGCTCGACTCTCTAGTGTCCAGCACGATCCGATATACTTGGATCTGCACAAAAATATCCAGAAGCGTAGTATGAGTACACCACAATCTATACCCAGCAAGTGTCAAGACTAACCTCGGTTAAAGTAAAGACACTCACTAGTAAAAATAACATGTGCAAGATATCAAAATAAAACTAACAACGGAAGATGTAACAAAACAAATATTAACCACCTGGAAGAATGTTTAACAAGTCAATGTAAGAAAATACGCCTTTGTCAACAACATATCAATGGGACCAGGGCATGTGATAACATGTTGGATTCCACAACCGACTCATAAATCACAAGGGAAAGTCATTTAATAAAAATAAGAATTTGATCAAAACATCAACCCTCAGTTCCAACATATAAACAATAACTCGAGTCACCCCACATATATCTCATAAGTATCCCCCACTAGCTACTCTTATGTCGCCCCATGCACATTAACAATGGAATGCCAAATCTAGTCATAATGGAATGCCATTAACAAATGAATGCACCTTAGCATTATCTCGACTACCCATAATACCACAAGTCCATATATGCGTTTTGTTTTCAAATCCGAATCCAATTCGACCCTCAAATCTAAAATTTTTATTTTTCAAAATATAATAACAAATCCCCAAAATTCCAGAGAATGTTGCAAAAGTGACTCTCACTTAGCATATGCGATGAAATGCACCTTTGCAAAAGCGACCTGCTCCCAACCCAACCCACTTCACATTTGTGAGGCTTGCTTCGCAAATGCAAAGCCTGCCATCCACTACCCCCTTCACAATTGGGATTATTACTTTGGAAATGGGGTATATAAAAATGCGAACTGGTGCTCGCATTTGCTATAACTGCAACACCAGCACACAAGCAATTATAAATCATGTCCAAACCAATCTGAAACACGTTTGAAACTCACCCGAGCCCCCGGGGCTCCACACCAAACATCCACACAAGCCTAGAAACATCATACGATCTTTGCTCGCGATCTATCGCAAACTCAAAATAACAAAATAACATCCAGAACCATGAGTCAGATACCAAAATTCATATCAAGAACCGCTAAAATCACAACCAAGCGTCCGATTCATATCAAACCAACTCTGAATGACACAAAACATTGCACACAAGTTCAAAATGCCAAAACCAAAATCCGAACCCGATAGCCACAAAGTCAACATATAGTCAAACTTATGAAATTTCTAAGATTCTAAATTGCAAACTTTCGGCAAGAAGAGACAATTCAATATAAGAACCTCCAAATCCAATTCCGAGCATATGCCTAAGTCAAAAATCACCATAAGAACCTATTAGAACCATCAAAATACCGTTACATGGTCATTTTCACAATAGTCAAACCTTGATCAACACTCTTAACCTAAGATTCCAAACTAAGAACCAAGCAAACCAAATCAACCCAACACCTTCCCGAAACCCAACCAACTATCTGTGCAAGTCACGGAACCACAAATACATATACGGGAAGCTTCAAAAAGGAAAAACAGGATCAAGTACACTAAACAGCCGGTCCATTATGCTATAGCGGATCTGTTTTGCTTATCACATAATCACCACGGAATGAATCAGAAGCAATTCAAATTTGAAAACCATTTTGCGGCCATTTTGTTGGCCGTATAACCATTATGTTGTCGTGAAATTGCATGGAGGAGTTGACTAGACCCAATCAAGAATTTGAAAACCCATTTGTGGCCATTCTGCTAGACGCATAACCATTTTGCTAGCCGCATAACCTTTATGCTACCCCAAAATAGTATAGCAGAATTGACATACCATTTTTTCGCCATTCTGCTAGCCACGTATATGATCTGCTACCACATAATTGCACCATAGAATTGACATCGGGGGTTATTTTTTAAAATTTTCTTACCCGACTCCATTTTGATTAGTAGCCACTGGGGCTCATTTTGAAGCAAAAATCTATAATTTTATAGAGAAGTGAGAGTATCATGGAGAGAGAGGGAGAAGACCAAGTCATTATAATCATCAATCCTAGCCCCAATATTGAATATTCAAGGGAAGACACTCACTAGACCATCATCTACCCGGGTATGACCTTGTCCTAAAACCTTCATGAAACTGTTTTGGTTTTAATTAGGTTATGGAATCGGGGATAGACTATGCATGTATTATTAGGTGGTAGTATGTGGGGTTATTGAACTATTTTGGGTAGTTTCTTGTTGAAATTGGTTGAGGGGGGAGGGGATTACCATTGTAGAGATTTGTAGTCAATTTTTCATAATAGGTGTTTGAACAAATTCCCAAGATACTTATGTCATGAGAATCCTTCTAATTATTATTCGATTTTAGCTATCTTCCTATAGATTTATATTTCTAGAGGTGTTGGGACATTGTAGTAACTTAAGGAAAGATCGAAAAAGGTATGTTGGTTAAAACTTCTCTCTTAGAATTGAATTCCATGATGTTTATGTAAGTTTCAAGTATTGTTGGCTCAAGTTCCTAATTCCAATGTTTCGAGGTATTCCTAATATGTTCGATTATCCTGAGTAATCAATATGTCGAAAGATGTATGTACTTAAAACATGTTACAATTACTCCTATCTCATCATTATCTCCTTAGGGAATGTGTTTAAGTATGGTTTATGTGTAAAAGCATTATAACTTCAATATATATTTCAAATGAAAGTCCATTATGCTTAATTGGAAAGAATACTCAATGTGCCTAATACCACTAATGCTCATATTTATAGTTAAGGCCTTGATTTCAAATGCTCTCATTGTTGATAATCTATAAAGATGTTTGAAAGGGAAAGAAGTGGGTAATGAAAGTTATACTTATGGCCAATGGTGCCAATGAGATGAAATGATGTGTAAAAGATTTTGAAATGATCCTTGAATCAACTATTCTAAATTTACTCTGAAAATAGAATTTCCTAAAGCCTTATGTACTCAAGTCGTGCTAAAATATGGTTATTTCAACTAATACCTATGATTTTAACCACTATTTTAGTCGTAAATCACCATGCTGTCTTTTATAAACATCTCCAATGTGATTTGAGTTCTTACGTACTCATAAGTTGAAATTGTGTGTTACATATGATTCCATATGTTGATGTTTATGATGATGATCCTTGAAAGTAAAGAAATGAAAATGTAGAATATGAGATACGACCACCGTTCCATGAATGAAGAATCATATGTGTGGCCAAGAGAGCGAATGAAATAATGATGTTGTGAATGGTTGAAAGTACTAATGAGGATATATATGGTGTGAAAGGTTATGAGGTGAATGTATTTGTATTTCTGTTTTCTTTGTATGCAAAACCAAAATGTTTTTGGGAGTATCGTTAGTCACCGAGGAAGGGTAGGTTAAAACAAACTAACACCTAAAACTACACGTGCCGGTGTAGGATATATTGAGGGGTAAATCCCCATATTGATATGATGAAATTATATTTCTTAATTGGGATGAGATTATTCCCCTTATTTAAGATGAGATAATTGCTAGCAGAGGGTGATGTCCATTTCACTGTACCGCATGGCACCTATTGAGTTGAAGGGACAACTTTAGGAGTTTATTTCTAAGGGTTTCATCATGACCAGTGTGTTCCCTTGGGGTGAACCGATTCTATTTATGAAGAAGAAGGATAGCTCTATAAGGATGTGTATTGATTATAGGCAACTGAACAAAGGTATTGTCAAGAACAAGTAACCACTACCGTATATCGATCATTTATTTGATCACCTTGAGGGTGCTGGGGTGTTGTCGAAGATTAATTTGAGATCGGGGTATCATCGGTTGAGGATTCGGCCTTCAGATATTTTGAAGACAACTTTCAGGGCCCGCTATGGTCACTATGAGTTTCTCATGATGTTTTTTGGGCTGACCAATGCTCCAACAACCTTTATGCACTTGATGAATAGTGTATTTATACCCTATTTTGATTCCTTCATCATAGTTCTCATTGATGACACATTGGTGTATTCACGTAGCCAGGAGGATCATGAGCACTATCTAAGGATCGTGCTCCAGACGTAATTCTCCAAGTGTGATTATTGGCTTGATTCAGTGGAATTTTTGTGCCATGGATTGTTTAATGAGGGGATTAAAGTGCATTCGAAGAAGGTGGAGGCACTTCAGAGTTGGCCCAGGTCGTCTTCTGCTATTGAGATCGGTAGTTTCCTTAGTATCATCGTGTATCGTTGTTTTGTGGAGGGTTTCTCGTCCATTGCTGCACCTTTGACTAGATTGACCTAGAAGGGTGCCCAATGCAGGTGGCCCGATGAGTGTGAGGAGAGCTTTCTGAAGCTCGAGACTGTCTTTACCACAGCTCCAATTCTGGTTTTGCCTTAAATATGGGAATCTTATACAGTTTATTGTGATAATTTGCGAATTTGCATTGGATGTGTATTGATGTAGGATGGTAGAGTTATTGCATATGCTACACGTTAGTTGAAGCACCATTAGAAGGACTACCATATACATGATTTGGAGTTGGCAGTCATTGTTCACACATTGAAGATTTTGAGGCACTATCTCTATGGCATATTTTATAAGGTGTTCACATATCACATGAGTCTACATCGCTTATTCAATCAAAATGATCTGAACTTAAGGCAATGAAGGTGGATAGAACTATTAAAGCACTATGATAAACATCCGAGGAAGGCTAATGCGGGAGCCGATACTTTGAGTAGGAAGGTTGAGAGCATGGGGAGTCTTGCTTATTCCAGTAGGGGAGAGAACGTTAGCATTGGATGTTTAGGATTTGGCCAATCGGTTGGATATTTTGGAGCCCAGCCAAGTTCTTGCTTACATAGTTTCACTGTCTTTCTTATTTGAGTGTGTCAGTGTGATGATCCCTAATTGCTTGTCCTGAAGGACACGGTGCAACACGGTAATGCTATGGAAGTTACTATTAGAGATGATGCAGGGTCGGTTCTATGTGCCGAATGAGGATGGGATGCAAGATTTTATACTTTTGGAGGCCAACAATTCACAATACTCCATTGATCCGAGTGCCGCAAAGATGTACCAGATTTGGGGTAGCACTATTGGTAGAGTAGGATGGAGAATGATATTGTTGATTATGTTGTATGGTGTTGAACTATCAGCAGGTGAAGTACGAGCATCAGAAATCGGGTGGTTTTCTTCACAGGCTTGACATTCCATATTGGAAGTGGAAGCGTATCACCATGGGTCATTGTGGACAGAGTGACCAATTCTTTACACTTCATTCCAGTCGTGATATATACTCTTCAGAGTAGTTGTCTTAGATTTATATTCGTGAGATTGTTCGCCTTCATGGTGTGCCCGTATCTATTTTCTCGGATTAAGGCACTCAGTTCACATCGTAATTTTGTAGAGCAGAGCAGCAAGAGTTGGGCACATAGGTTGAGTTGAGCATCACATTTCATCCTTAGACAGACGGGTATTCTGAGCACACTATTCAGATCTTGGAGGACATGTTACGTGCCTGTGTCATTAACATGTACGTGATTTTGGCCGCAAATACAATGTCGCAGGTGCATTGTTATGGATCATAGATGAAATTTTGCTAGTAGACTCTATAATATCTAGAGTGCTTTTCCTAATTGAAGAGCTAATTGAAATTTAATCACTTTTGATGATAGATATTGATTTCCCACTGATTAATACACCTAATATTCATGAATGTAAGTTGGGATTTGGGGGTTTTTGTACTATGTTATTTGAGATTGAGATTTGATGATTTGAGGAATGATTTGTGGTTGGAATTTGATGAATTTGGTATGGTTGGACTCTTAATAAAATGGGTATTTGGAATTGGTGAGTTTGTTTGGGATCCAAGGCACGAGCCCAGGGTTGACTTTTTGGGTTGACTTTATTATTTGGAATCAATTCCTATGGCTTTTATTGATTATATTATGTTAATTTGGCATGATTCGGGTCGTCCGTAGGTTGATTCACGCGAGATGAGTTTGTTAGAGGAATGATTTTGCTTGATTGAAGTAAGTATCTTACCAAAACATGGTTGAGGCACTAGTTGCCTGAGTTATTTGTGATATCTACGTGCTATAGGTGATGCACATGTGCGGGGCTGAGCCTATGTGCATCCACCAGGGTGTTTATCCATGCTCGGGGTAGTGATTAGGTAATGAAATTCCTTTAATAGATTGTTAAGATATATGTTCTGATGTTTCTCATATTTGTACCACGTTGTGACCTAATAGAGCCATATTTGATGTTACATAGAGGTCAGTCTCATGATTTAACTTGATAATTGTTATTTTTGTGATGGAATTGCTAATTTGAGTTATCATAGCACACTTTTCACCTACATACACCATACCATGTTATTTATATCAATCCATGAATATGATATTTGATATTCATTGGTCATGTACATGTAATCTTGTATATATGTTTTTTTGTGTAATGTAATCTGGACTAATAGCTCGTGACCACACCAGGGGCATTGATATATTGAGCTTGTGACTATGTCTGGTGGATTGTAATTATTGGCACGTGAGTTATTCGTAGAGCATATCTAGCATTTTTGCGGGATGTCAGTGCTAATACTCCTACTGTTGAGTTATTTCTGGTGGTGAGATATTTCCCATATCTATTCCAGTAGACCTATCAGGCATTATGCTCGATAAGGATATTGATTTTGGTATTTTAATTGGTTCCGGACACTCAACCCATTTCTATACCACCATATCGTATGACACCAACATAATTAAAGGAGTAAAAGGAACAACTTTAGGAGTAGGTTGATAAGTGTTTCATCTGACCCAGTGTCTTGCCTTGGGGTGCTCCAGTTCTATTTGTGAAGATAAAAGATGTCTCTCTGAGGATGTGTATTGATTATAGGCAGCTGAACAAATTTACAATCAAGAAAAGGTACCCACTACCACTCATTCATGACTTATTTGACCAACTTCAGGGTGCTAGAGTGTTCTCAAAGATTGATTTGAGGTCAGGGTATCATCAGTTGAAGATTCGTGAATCAAAATTCCTGATGACTGCTTTCAGGACTCAGTATGGTCAATACGAGTTTCTAGTGATGTCATTTGGGATGACTAATGACCCAATAACATTTATGCACATGATGAATAGTCTGTTCCAGCCATGTCTTGATTCTTTCATCATCTGTTCATTGATGATATTTTGGTGTATTCTCGCAGTTGGGAGGACCATGAGCAACACTTGAGGATCGTGCTCCAAATAATGAGAGAGAAGAAGTTATATGAAAAATTCTCCAAGTATGAGTTTTGGCTTGATTCAGTGGCATTTTTGGGTCACATGGTGTCTAATGAAAGGATCAAAGTAGATCCGAAGAAAATTAAGGCAGTTCATAGTTGGCCCAGACCGTCTTCAGTTACTGAGATCCGGAGTTTCCTTAGTTTTGTTGGATATTATTGTCATTTCGTATAGGTATTCTCATCACTTGCTGCACCTTTGACTAGATTGTCCTATAAGGGTTCTCCTTTCAGATGGTCCGACAAGTGTGAGGTGAATTTTCAGAAGCTCAAGACTGCATTGACTATAGCCCCAGTGCTGGTGTTGCCTACAAGTTTCGGGTATTACACTTTGTATTGTGATACGTCATGTTTTGGGCTTGGTGCGATGTTGATGCAAGATGGTAGGGTGATTACTTACGCGTCTCTACAGATGAAGGTTCATGAGAAGAATTACCTTGTGCATGACCTAGAATTGGTATCTATTGTTCACGCATTGATGATTTGGAGGCAATATCTATACGTTGTTCCATGTGAGGTCTATACCGACCATTGGAGTCTCCAGTATCTGTTCAAGCGGAAGAACCTTAATTTGGAGAAGCGAAGATGGTTAAAGTTGCTGAAAGACTATGAGATCACCATTTTGTATCATCCCAAGAAGGCCAATGTGGTGGTCCATGCCTTAAGTACAAAGGCTCAGAGTGTGGGTAATTTGGCATATTTTGCGGTAGCAGAGAGACCACTAGCCATGGATGTTCAGGCTTTTCTAATCAATTTGAGAGACTGGATTTTTCGGAGCTTAGCCGGGTTCTTGCTGTAAGGCCCCGTAAAAGGTTTCCTAAATTAAACCGAGGTTTCATGGTGCCGAGGTAGGCGTATGTGTTAATGATAGTTGGAGGAATATATTTGGCAGATTTGGACATTTTTGCGGCCTATTATACAGCCACAGAATCACTCTGCAGGCCGCGGCATAGCCGTAGAGTGAGGCAGTAATTTGGATGAACTTTAGATGTCATTTTGCGACCAATTATGCGACCGTAAAATGATTTCGCGGGCTGCACACTGATCACAGAGCCAGCTTGGAAAGTTTGCGAAGGGAGGTTCTGCGACACATTATGAGTGCAGAATAGGTCTACGGACCACATAACGGCCACAGAATGGGGCAGACTAGGCCAGTTCTAGAGGGTCTTTTTGCGACCCATTTCGCGAACCGCATAAGCATTATGCGGTCGCATATGCGACCGTAGATCCCATTTCGGAGCTTTATTTTTGGTTTTTATAACCCGACCCCATTTCGTTATTTAGAATCTATGGACCATTTATGAAGGGAGAACTTGATATTTGGATAGATAGAAAAGGCTCTAAAGAGGGAGAGAGCTCCTCAATTATTATTCCCCAATTCTTACTCAAAATCTTGGTAGAATTAACAAGTGAAGCACACTAGGTCTTCATCCTAGAGGCAAGATTCTACACCCTATCTCTTAATTTCAAAATTTAACTAGATATGGGCAAGTAGTAAGATAATCCATAGGTATGGGAGTTGCTTATTTTGCATGCATGATTGATCATGGGATGTAGGGAGATTGTTGAGCTAAAATAGTAAAGAATGGGTTGTGGGATGAAGGAATCCTCCATAAAAGGACCTTGAAACCTTATTGTACACCTAGTGCATGATAAAATGCTCAAATGAGCTAGAACAATGATCATCTTCCTAATTTTGGTTCAATTTGCTACTTTTCTAAAATAAATTGAAGTTGCTAAGATTTTCAGAACATTTAGAGTTAAGGAAGCTCAAGTAAGGTATGTTGGCTAAACTCTTCTCTTAAAATTTAACCCCACAATATCCATGCAAGTCCCGAGTTGCTTATTGTGAATCGATTGCCCGGATAAGCTGGTGTCAAAAGACATCCGTGATCAATATATAATTCAAATGATCTTGTTATGTTGTACTACTATTTGAAAATGTGTTCAAGTAGGGCTTGTATATCTAAATGCCTTGACCTCAAGTTGTGTTTCAAAGGAAAGCTAATGAAAGCTTGTGCAAGAAATCGTAACGTGCTTGAAACTCCTATTTGCTCAAATATGTCCTTAACTGTCTTAAATAGAAAGTAAAAAGATGTGCATGAAATATGAAACATGAAATACGAATCATGTAATGCGTAATATGAAACACAACAAATGTGCCAAGAGAAATAATATAGTTGTGACCATTAGTGCCAATGAAATGAATAGATCTGCAAGAAATATGAAACGGGGTGAATGATAGAAAATGGTGATATCTCACATCAGACGGCCTACCTGATAGGGTCGTGATCGGACTCCATACCGCACACATGGCGGTGAGTGTGTTAGAATTGTAATTCAAATTATGATTTGGTTGATGTATCGCATAAGACGACCTAGCCGATCGGGTCGTGATCGGACGCCATGCCGCACACATGGCGGTGACTGTGTTAGAATGGTAATTGATTTTATGATTCGGTTGATGTATCGCATGAGACTTACTAGCCGATCATGTCATGATCGGATGCCATGCCGCACACATGGCGGTGATTGTGTTGGAAATAGTAATCAAAATTGTGAATAGTGGTATACCGGTACCAAAGATTTCCCAACTTAAAATTTGGAAATTTATTTAAAACTTATCTTATCTCTAATTTGATATTTGGTAATTGTTTGAGGCTTTAACTGATATTATGATTGTCCTTACTTGCATTACTGTTCGTTTCTTTGAGATAGTGTTTAGTCATATATACTAGTACTATTCGGCAGTACTAACGTCCCTTTTGCCCGGGGCACCGCATCTTTAATGGATGCAGGTGGTTCCACATCAGACGACACTAATCAACGATAGCACTAGACTCTTTTCCCAGTTGATTTGGTGAGCCCCACTTCACTCAGGGTCATGTCTCATTTTTTTAATTTAGCACCATGTTTTAAGGTATAGCCGCAGCCTTCTTGCCGGCTATATCATTGTACTCTTTTGTATCTAATAGATGCTCTATAGACATAGCGTGGGTGGTATGTTGGTATGGGGAAAGTCAAATTGGTAATGTTGTAATTGTATCACACGTTCCACATCAAACTATGAAAGAGTATGTATTTTAAAACTTATATATGATGTAACTACGGATAACGAGTTTGAGTTGTTATTTACTTGACCCTCCCTGCTGCTTAACTAGTGAATTGGATTTTACTGTTATTCTTTAATAAGTTCAGGTAGAAAGTAATGTACAGGCTTGCGTGGTTTCTCAGTCATCTCTGCAGAGACTTGGGGCATACCCCGAGTTTGGGGCATGACACAATGCAGAATGGTGATGCTAAGGAGGTTTCTATTAAAGATGACGGGGTGTTGCGGATGTACGGCAGGATATGTGTGCCCAATGTGGATGTGTTTCATGAGTCTATACTTGAAGAGGCTCACACTTCACAGTATTCCATTCATCCATGTGTTGCCAAGATGTATCAGGATTTGAGTCAGCACTATTAGTGGAGAAGAATGAAGAAATAAACAGTAGAGTATGTGGCTCGGTGATTGAGCTATCAGCAGGTGAAGTACGAGCATCAGAGTTCGGGTGATTTACTTCAGAGACTTGAGATTCAAGAGTGGAACTGGGATCGTAATACCATGGATATCGTTGTTGGGCTAACACGGACTTTGAAGAAATTTGACGCAGTGTGGGTTATTGTGGATAGAATGACCAAGTTTGCACACTTCATTCCAGTTGTGACTATATATTCTTCAGGGCAACTGGCTCAGATCTATATCCGTGAGATTGTTCGTCTCCATGGTGTGCCGGTGTACACGATCTCCGATCGAGGAATGCTCTTCACATTGTTTTTTGGAGAGTTGTGCAACATGAGTTAGGCACAAAAGTTGTGTTGAGTAGAACATTTCAAATTCCAGATAGACGGGCAGTCTGAGAGCACCATTCTGATCTTGGAGGATATGCTATGTGCCTGTGTTATGGATTTCGGGGGTTCATAGGATCAGTTTCTACTGCTTGCAGAGTTTGCCTACAACAATAGCGACATATCGAGTATTTAGATGGCTCCTTATAAGGCCTTATTATCACAACCCAAATCGAAGGGCGGCGAAGGGAACCCTGTGCCTTACTTAACCGAGTACCAGCGTAACGTATCTTTCTTATCACACCATCATGGGTAAATAGGATAGAAGGGACGTCATGCGATAGCCAGAATAAAATTTAAAGGAATAGTCGACATAGGATGATCCAGCATGATTATGTTTACACTCAAAACATAGGCCGACAAGGCCATACAAGTACCCATATATATGACATATGTCTACAAGCCTCTGAGAGTACATAAAAATCATAATGGTCGGGACAGGGCCCCGCCTTACCAATCAATACATGCCAAGAGGATACTAACCAAATAGGCAACTCCGGAGTAAGTGGAGTGCTCCAACACCTTCCACTGAGCAGATAGCCTACTAGGAAGATTGTCAACTTGTTTATCAGGACTTACGGGTATAAAACACAGCGTCCCCTAGAAAAAGGGACTTTAGTACTAATAAAGTACTACGTATGTAAGGCATAAAAAGAAGTATATAAGAGATGTGAAAAAACATAGAGTAAAGGACTCAATTTTTAAGTCTGAATAGCTTAGTAATCATGAAATCTTTATAGTGACATGTATATGGGTATAAATGTCATATCATGCATAGTTATATGTGTACATAACATCATCAAGCATCCGAGGGCATCCCATTGTATCATCTCGTCCTTAATGGGCGACATCATAAATGTATGCCAGTTGATCAGGTTGTTGGTGCATATATAACACCGTAACCTTTCCTCATACCACATATACATATAATATACGCGTATATATCGCCATCTGGTCATGGGTCAATGTACATGTATATATGAATGCAATGCATAATGAAGTAAGTCAATAAGATCTCTCGGAATGTCATAAGATAAATATGCCTTCGTTTAATATTGTGAAATAAAATTTATCAACTTCTATATTTTCTGAGACCCATGAACATACGATATAATAACATGACACATGGGGAATCAAGAACATAGGCATCCCTATTACTTTTAATAATAGAGTCATTTGTGAAAGTTGCATGTTTGCTCGTTTCGTTTGTATCATATAGATCATGCCAAAAGGAAAGAAGAGATAGCCTTAACATGCCTTATCACAGTATATACAATGACCACGTTGAAATTGTCTCATATCACTTTAATCTACAACAATGATAATAATGCTATCATTAAGCTACGAAAGATGCAACTATCTTATGCATCTCCCTTGTTTTCCTTTTTTCCCCAAGTCCACAGTTCTAGGTATTGTGTGGTTGCTTATTCTCCTATTTAAAACATCATAAACATATTAAAAATATTTACCAGTATAACAACAATACAAATATTATAACCAAGTCATTCCCAGCGATTTCCAGCCATATGAAGTCATATACATAGCTCAGAAATAGTCCAATAAGAGACAACAACTTCTTATACAACTTCAAGTTCTATCCTGTAATTCTTCATCCAAATAACTTAACCAACGCATATATAAACTTAATCCCAAGAAATAGAGTGTCCTACATATGTTAAATAATAATAAAAACTCGAACCAAAGCTTCCCTTAGCTTACAAGTACCCTTAATTGCATCACAACACCATAGAGACTCTTTTCTTCACATAGGCTAACTTTTGAGGATATGTCTAGGTAAAACCACCTTGGATTAGACTTGGAACCTTGGAGAGCTGTTATAGAGGTGTTGAGAGAGTTTGAGAAATTTCCTTGGTCTAAAATAGCAAAAAATCAGGTGTCCAACCCCGTTAAAATGTTCAAGGGTCGTCCACCACCTAAGTGGGTCCCATTGGGAGCTGCTAGTGAAGTCTCGCGATAATGCGAATATCTCTATACGCTGATGTCGTATCAACAAACGCTTTAATATGTTAGAAACTAGACTCATAAATATTCAATTTTTAGGTGGAGAATCCCGCAATTCCTTGTATATTAGGAGAAGAGCTCTGCTACATTTAACCTAATATTCAGTACATTTATGAATGTAACTTGTGATGACCGTTGCCAACTTTTGTTCCACAACTCGCTTAGCTACAAAACATAACACAAGACTATCATGTGACTAATAAATCATAACATAACCTACTTATCATGTTAATAACCCTAGTCTCACCCCAAAAGTACATGTTATAACATTCCCAACTTGTCGACGTTCGACAAAACTTATTTTCTTCTATTCGTGTAGCTTCTAAGCCTTCCAACCCTCTTGGTACTTGTTATTCATGATCTTAATTATTTGTAACCTCAAAGGTAACATGATTAACTTACTTTATGTACTTTCAAATATAATTTCATTTTTGAGCTTACATCAATTGACTTACGATGTACTCTCACGTATGAAAACATGGGGTGTAACATCATTCCCCCCTTTGGAACATTCATCTTTGAATGTTGACTTATGCGCTTATCAATATAATAACCTATAGCTCTTACGAATACTTTAATACTGTCCTTGCCATCTATGCAACAATTCTGTGAATAAATTCGAAAGCCAAGGCATTCCCCCCTTTAGGCCTCTTTCTCACACCACGACTTGTAGTAGGAATTCATCCAATCTCGTAACTATTGTTACCTTCTATCATGCCGCTTGTATGACTTTTTCCTTGTATGTGCAACTATGTGACCCTTCTCTTCTTTTTCCTTCAGCCTTTATCAATTCTCTAGGCCACACTTTGTGAACATGTATAAAACTATGACAACCTATCCTTCTAGGCATAGGTTTAGTGAAGTCCTTTGCTTGGTACTTTGTCGAACTTACGACTATTTCTATATCTTGTTTCATAGCCTCGGTTATCTATGCTTGTGTCTTTACAAAATCTAGGTAGGTTATACTATACCATAACACTTACTTCAGTTTATTATTACCTAGATCTACTGCCCAACTCCAGGTTACTCTCTCTTAGCTTATCCTATATGTATAAATCTAAGTCCTCTAATGCTTCCTCATCAGTGTTCATCTTAAGAAAGATAGCCTAATCTCATCTTATACTTTGTAACTTTTATCCATCAATTGTTGATTCAGCTTAATGTTGATCCATAATTAACCACTGATAACTTTAAACCTCTAACGTAATACATTGTCACTAGTGTACAATATCGCATTGGGGAACATTTGAAGTGATTTGCCTGATCCACCTAGGGACGATACTATACTTAAATAACCTTAGTTCATAGAATGCCAATGTGATTCATCTTACAGGGGGTATTCTAATATTTGCAATTCATGAAATCCCTTTGTTGCATCTCGTGTCTTTGTAAGTTAAAGTTTCATCTTCGGTTCATCGACGTAGACTTGGGGATGAGATTATCTTGAGGTTAACGTATTTATGCTATTTATAACAAGCGATAAGTAAGTTCCATGAAGGGTAAAGGATACACGAATTAAAGAAAATGATTTTCATTGAAGGTTGTCGATTTAAGATAAAATACGGTTCGAACTATAATACCCGATATTCCCCAATATTTATCCGAAAGGAATATTGAGATTATTAACATATTTCCATGCATTTAATTCATTTATACATGTACATTGACCCATGACCAGATGGAATTGTATACACGTATTATATATATGTATATGGGATATGGGAAAAGGTTACGACGTTATATACGCACCACCACCTGGTCAGTTAGTATATGTTGATGATTTTGCCCATAGTGGCCTAGATGATATGATGGGATGCCCTCAGAGACTTCATGATATTATGTACACCTATACCTATGCATGGCACGACATTTATACGCACGTGCTTGACATTATAAATGTTTCAAGATTTACAAAGTGATTTATACTTACAGTCGGAATTCTTTATTCCATGTTTCAACTATGTCTTCTATGTGCTTATTTTTATGCCTTACATACACAGTACATCATTCGTACTGACGCCCTATTCTCCAGGCCTACATTTCATGCTCGCAGGTGCAGGTAGGCAAGTCGACGGTCCCCCTTCTTAGGATCCCCGATCAGCAAGAGTTGATGTGCTCCACTTGATTTGGAGCTGCTTTTGATTTTAGTATGATATGCTTGTATACAAATATGGGTATGACGCGGTCCAATACCATCCTTGTACAATTCTATTTTCTATTAGAGGTATGTAAACAATTATGTATTGTTGGATAGTATGTGGCCTTGTCGGCTTCCAGTTTTGGGTATATATAGTTGTCTATAGCAGCCTTGCCGGCTCGCCCCACTGTATTTCGTATGTATATCTATATATGTCTTTTGGGCAGGTTTCCCTCACATACACTATTCATGTTTATATATTAGACATATGATTAAGGGTGTTCGACCGGTAAAACTCGGGCATCCGTCGCGGCCCATCGGTTTGAGTCGTGACAAAAGTGGTATCAGAGTAGTTCTGTCCTAGGGTTGTCTACAGACCGTATCTAGTAGAGTCTTGTTTATGGGTGTGTTATGAACCACACTTATAGAGAGGAGGCTACAGGACATATAGAATGTTATCCTCTCTTCTTGTCTTAGATCGTGCGATATAAGAATTCATGTTCCTAATGATATATTACGTTTTCAGCGATGCCACCAAAGAATACAGCCGCTAGCACAGGTCAGAAGTCTACGAAGGTGTTAGAAGGAGATATAAGTTACACTATGGAGTCAGATCCATCGGAGATCATGGGTTCTATCGAGGAGGATCCATCCGAGGATCTATATGAGTCATCCGTTCGAGTAGTTTCAATTTTGTCGACTCATCTGAGGTGAGGGGAGTTCCGACCTTACCAAGGCCGTTAGTTTCATTATCAAGGCCCATTGATCAGGGTATAAGGGGAGTGGTGCATGTATTGGTACAACCGGGTTCCCCTAAGGCTCAAAACTATGTTAAGGTATTTGCGGACAACAGATCTTCTGAGGTTCCAGATAGTCCACAGTCTTGGGAGTCCGTCAATCAAGGTTCGTCAGTGTATGTTATGGGATATGCAGAGGAAGAGGATAGTAGTTGGGTCAAGAGGAGGAAGGTAACTGATAAGGATATGAAGATTCCTCTTTGAAGTGTGTCTGATCGAGGCTCTCATATAGGACGAGTCAAGGACCCTCTACTGTAGATTTCTTCCAGATGTCAGCTTTTGGTTGGTGATCTCCACTTCTTCTTGGAGTATTTACCAATTCAGGGTTCTGAATATCTTAGGTTGTTTTATGAGGACGTATGGAGCCTTGTCCCGACTTGCATATATTATGGTTATGTTTACTTAGAGGTTTTGCAGACAATATCTTGTATACAATTTTGGGTATGACATGTCTACAGCCTGGTCGACCCCTATGTATATAAACCTTTTTCTTAATTAGTTATGCGTGTTATGTTTAAATATTGTTACTTATATATATGGATATAGCCCGTAATGGCCCGTCATAGATTTAATAATAAACAAGGATAAGGTACGTGATGTTCGGTTGGGTAAAACATGATGTTATAATGAGTCTGTTTTGGAATGGAAAGGTAATACGGCATCGCATAGAGGTAAATTTATATCCTATTTCAAGGCAAGGAAGATGACCAAAAAGGACTATATTTATCACTTATTTTGGGTTCAGGATGTGGAGGTAGAGTTACCAACCATTCAGTCCATCCCTGTGGTTAATGCGTTTCCCGATGTTTTCATGATGAGCTTCCGGGTCTTCCGCCAGAGCGAGAAATTGATTTTGCTATTGACCTACTACCAGATACTCATCCAATAGATATTCCTCCCTGTAGAATGGCCCTTGCAGAGCTGAAAGAGTTAAAGGAACAACTAAAGGACTTGATTGAAAAAGGCTTTATCAGACCTAGTACATCACCGTGGGGAGCACCTGTGTTTTTTGTGAGGAAGAAAGATGGTTCCTTACGGATGTGTATTGATTATAGATAGTTGAATAAGGTGACAATCAAGAATAAGTACCCGCTCCCGAGGATTGATGATTTATTTGATCAGTTGCAAGGTGCCAAGTGTTTTTCAAAGATAGACTTGAGGTTCGGGTAGCATCATGTAAGGGTTAAGGAGGAAGATATTCTGAAGACAACATTCAGGACCAGATACGGGCACATTGAGTTTCGTGTTATGTCATTTGGTTTGACCAATGCCCCAGCAGTATTCATGGATTTGATGAACCGTGTGTTCAGGCCCTTTTTAGATCTGTTCGTAATTGTATTTATCGATGATATATTGGTGTATTCTCGTTCATAGGCTGAGCATGCAGATCATTTGCGTATTGTGCTCAGAGTTCTAAAAAAAGGGAAGTTGTATGCAAAATTCTCTAAATGTAAATTCTGGTTGAACTCTGTAGCTTTCCTTGGGCATATCATTTCGAGTGAAGGTATCCGGGTTGATACACAAAAGATTGAGGCAATAAAGACTTGGCCTAGACCCACGACACGGACGGAGGTTCGTAGGTTTCTCGGTTTGGCATGTTATTACAGGAGATTTGTAGAGGGATTTTCTCTCCTTTCAACACCTTTGACAAAGTTGACTCAGAAGGGAGCAAAGTTTCAATGGACTGATGCTTGCGAACGGAGTTTCCAGGCATTGAAGGACATATTGACTTGTGCACCGGTTCTAATGCTCCCGGAAGGGACTGATGGTTATGTTATCTATTGTGATGCTTCACGTATTGGATTGGGTTGCGTGCTGATGCAGCATGGTAATGTTGTAGCTTATGCTTCTACACAACAAAGAAAGCACGAGAAGAATTAGCCGGCCCACGATTTAGAGTTAGCCACGGTAATTCATGCACTAATATGTGGAGGCACTACTTGTATGACATTCATATTGATATCTATGCGGATCATAAGAGCCTACATTATATCTTCTAGTAAAAGGAATTGAATTTACGTCAAAGGAGATGGTTGGAGCTACTTAAAGACTATGACATTGATATTTTATACAATCCGGGGAAGGAGAATGTAGTAGCCGAAGTCCTTGGCCGTAGATCTATGGGTAGCCTATCATATTTACAGCTAGAAAAAGAGGGCAATAGCCCATGAGATTCATCAGCTAGCTAGTCTTGGAGTTCGATTACTGGACTCAGGTGATATTGGAATTACTATTCAGGATGTGGCAACATCCACTTTAGTAACTGAAGTAAAGGAACGCTAGTACGAGGATTCTGTGTTAGTTCATTATAAGGATACCACCCCTCAGAAGGAGAAGACACCATTTGAAATTACAGAAGATGGGGTCCTCAGATATCGAGGACGATTATGTGTCCCTAATGTCGCAGGGCTGCGTCGAAAGGTTATGGGAGAAACTCACTATTCACGTTATTCTATCCCTCCAGGAGAAACAAAGATGTATTATGATATCAGGGAAGTATATTGGTGGGACGGAATGAAAAATGATATAGTGAATTTTGTTGCTCATTGCCCTAACTATCAGTAGGTCAAGATTAAGCATCAAAAACCCGGTGGATTATTGTAGGCTATAGAGATTCCGACTTGGAAATGGGAAATAATCAATATGAATTTCATCGTAGGCTTACCTCGTACCCAGCGTAAGTTCGATTCTATATGGGTGATTGTTGATAGGCTTACGAAATCAGCCCATTTTCTACCCGTTAGGACTACATATTCCACAGAGGATTATGCAAGGCTTTATATTAAGGAGATGGTACGATTGCATGGTGTCCCTGCATCTATTATTTCAGATAGAGGACCTCAATTTACAACTAATTTCTGGAGGTCCTTCCAAAAAGGATTGGGGACTCAAGTAAGTATTAGTACACCATTTCATCCCGAGATAGACGGACAGGCTGAGCGTACTATTCAGACACTTGAAGACTTGGTACATGCTTATGTGATATACTTCAAGGGTAGCAGGGATGATCATCTGTCGCTTATTGAGTTTGCATATAATAATAGCTACCATTCCAGTATTCAGATGTCTCCATACGAAGCTCTTTACGGACGGAAGTATAGGTTGCCTATAGGGTGGTTCAATGTTGGGGAAACTACATTAGTAGGACCAGAATTAGTACAACAGGCAATCGAGAAAATTAAGCTTATAAAGGAAAGGCTATTAGCAGCTCAAAGACGTCAGAAGTCTTATGCGGATAATCGACGACGAGACTTGGAGTTTCAGATTAATGATTGGTATTCCTAAAGGTATCACCGATGAAAGGTGTCATGAGGTTCGGTAAGAAAGGAAAACTTAGCCCTCGGTACATTGGACCATATAGGATCATACGCAAGGTAGGCCAAGTAGCAGATGAGTTAGACTTGCCTTCGGACTTGGAGTCTGTACATCCAGTCTTTCATGTGTCTATGCTCCGTAAATGTATCGGAGATCCTTCAAGAATCATGTTAGTTGACGACTTTAAGGTCACCATGCAGCTATCATATGAAGAAACTCCCATTGCTATATGAGACAGACTGGTTCGTAGATTGAGAACTAAAGATGCAGCTTCGGCGAAAGTATTTTGGAGAAACAACAATGTGTAAGAAATGATTTGGAAGGCCGAGGAAGATATTAAGTCAATATATCCCTACTTATTTCCTCCTCCAGAGAAGGGTCCGACTGAGACATCACAACCTTAAGGTACGTGTATGGATTCTTGTGTGAGTTATTGTTACTGGTCGTGTAAGGCCATTGTCGTTATTGATGATTGTGGTCCTATGTGGCGTTGAATTATTTAGTTTCTACATGACGAGTTGGAAGTATTATTGTTACAAAGGCGACTCTGCCAACGTTATATAGATCCTGGGGAGTTAACCATTCGAGGACGAATGTTTCTAAGGGGGGAAATGTTACATCTCGCATTTTCGTACGTTAAAGTTTCATCTTCAGTTAATTAATGTAGACTCCGAGATGAGATTATCTTGAGGTTAACGTATTTATGCTATTTGTAACAAGCGATAAGTAAGTGCCATGAAGGGTAAATGATACACGAATTAAAGAAAATGAGTTTCATTGAAGGTTGTCGATTATTGATAAAATACGGTCCGAGCTATAATATCTGATATTTATGGAATAGTACCATACAAAGTACCATATGACCATGATAGTATGATTTATAAAGTATATTAAAAATGAGTAGTATTTTAAGTAATTTGAGATAATTCTTAATTATGTGGGTAATTGGTTAATTATCGGGTAACAAGACATTACCTAATTAATTAATGAGTTATAACATAAGATTAAAAAAAACCCACCCCCACCCCCCACGTAGCAGCAAGCCACTACTAAGGCATATGACTCTTAATCATATTGCCTTAGGTGGCCATCTAAAGTAAGATTAAAGTCTACTTACGTGTAATAGACATAAGTCTCTTACTCATGACTAAGTCTTGGTTTCATTTCATTTGGACCTAAAATAATAAAGTAAGAAAATCATATACCTTTTTTCTAATTAAAACCATTTCAAAAACAGACGCTAAAACTCAATCCAACAAAAATTCTTACGACCAAATCAATTCCACCGAGAATTATTAGCACCTTTGCAACGTAAAATTTTGCGGTTCTAAAGGAATACTCCAGGTATGTTAAGGCTATCCCTTCTTTATTTTTGGCATGTTCTAAATTATACAGAAGAAACGAGCAAACACACAATTTTCATAAATGACTCTATTCATAGAAATACTAGGGGTCTCTATGTGTCTTGATTCTCCATATGACATATTATTATATCTTCTGTTCATGGGTCTTAGAATGACACGCAGTTGATAAAGTTTATCCGAAAGGAATGTTGAGATTATTAACATATTTCCATGCATTTCATTCATTTATACATGTACATTGACCAATGACCAGATGACGTCATATACACGTATTTATATGTATATATATGTATATGGGATATGGTAAAAGGTTACGGCGTTATATACGCACTACCACCTGATCCGTTGGTATATAATGATGATTTTACCCATAGTGGCTGAGATGATATGATGGGATGCTCTCAGAGGCTTGATGATATTATGTACACCTATACCTATGGATGACACGACATTTATACTCACGTGCATGGCAATATAAATATTTCACGATTTACAAAGTTATTTAGACTTACAATCGGAATTCTTTATTACATGTTTCATCTATGTCTGCTATGTACTGATTTTTATGCCTTACATACTCAGTACATTATTTGTATTGACGCCCTATTCCCGAGGCCTGCGTTTCATGCCCGCAGGTGCAGGTAGACTAGTCGACGGTCCCCTTTCTTAGGATCCCCGACCAGCGAGAGTTGACGTGCTCCACTTGATCCCGAGTTGCTTTTGATTTTGGTATGATATACTTGTATACATATATGGGTATGACGCAGCCCAGTCCCATTCTTGTACAATTGTATTTTCTATTAGAGGTCTGTAGACAGTTATGTATAGGTGGATAGTATGTGGCCTTATCGGCTTTCAATTTTGGGTATATATAGTTGTATATAGCAGCTTTGCCAGCTCGCCCCACTGTATTTCGTATGTCTATCTATATATGTCTTTTGGGCAGGTCTCCCTCACATACACTATTGATGTTTATATCTTAGACGTATACTTAAGGGTGTTCGACAGGTATGACTCGGGCATCCGTCGCGGCCTATCAGTTTGGGTCGTGACACCCTTTTTTTTAAATCATTGCTCAATCAAAGGAATAAATGTCATCCTCTTATCTATCACAATTCACCCTTATTTTACTACCAGGGCAACATGTGATCTTTTTTAATTGCTCCTAGCCTTAGACTTCTCTGAGTTCATTCATGCTATATTGAGCTTTTTATAACTTAAGGAAACCATCAGCTCTATTGTTTTGATGGGCTTAATCCTGATGCCTTACCTATTCTTGTCACCTTCTCACTCATATTTTCTAATCCTTACTCCTATCTATCTAAAACCGTTATGTTGTACCATACTTTAGCTTGCAACCTACACATATCTATTCATACTACTCATAACCTTCCTTTAACTTGCTAGCTCCATATACTTCCTTCTGTGCCTTCTCAATTGTCTTTAAATGTAAGCAATTACTTTTCATGGTCGTTTTGCCACTTGCTGCATGGATACTAAGCTTATCTTAGTGCCCGCAAATACTTGAATTCCCTGTAACTTATATGATTTCAAATATCACTTTTCACTTCCGTTGATTAGTCATGATAGGTGCCACTTTCTTATGGAGTGCATCCAATGTTGTGCTAGTTGTCCAAGCTTGGAGTGTGCAGGAAGTGAGACAAGTGGTGTTGCAGTGGCTGGTCTAGGAGTGGATGTGGAGATGGCTGGTACTGATGAGGCAGTTGGTGCTGCTGAGGCTAGAGGATGAGTAATTGAAGGCTGAGGTGGATCTTCGACCTCTTTATCAGCAGCATCACAAATCCGAGTGATGTCAATCTCCTGAACAACTTTTCTATGCGGTCATGTTTGGGGCAAGGAGGGACTTGCCCAGCATTACACAAAGCATGGATTAAGCATGGAAAAGGGAGCGAGGTTTCTTTTTTGTTTACCCGGATCCCAATCTAACGGAATATAAGCTCCCCCATATCAACCTTGATATCCGACATGATGTAAGCAATGAGGATCGCCTTCTTGATACTTATGTCGATTTCATTTCTCGAGGGTATTATACGAAAACAGACCAAACTGAGCCAATATCGGCCTTCTTGGGTAAGATACCTCTTGTGAATCTTCTGACGTGGACCGATCTAGGATGGAGTTCCCTTGGCTATGACAGAGGCCACCCAAACACGCTCGGATTCCTTGTTTGCAATCTTTGCATCAAATTCTGCCATGCCTGGCTCCCATGCGTCAAAATATATATCATTGATTGATGAGGCATCACAGAGTATTTCAACCCCTCAGACTAGGAGAGAGTCCAAGAATATACGGTTTCTCTTCTATTCTGTGTTCCTTGATGCATCATATGCAGCATAAATTCCCTAACGAGTGTCTCATTGTACTCCCCCAGAACCTAAGTGAAGAACTCCTATCCCCTATTTTTGATGTTTTCTAGCACACGGGGGTAGTGTTCATTTAACCCGTTCAAACCTAGTTGCTTTTCTTCGAGGATCTTTCTTTTTACCAGGCCATCTCTGTAAAGAGTCCAAGAGCCGGAGATCCCAAACCTGAGATCCTCACCACTCTTTCGGCGTGCTTCGGCATGGAGGTCAACTGGCGTCACAAGGTCAATATGTGCCTCCTCCTCTTCAGACTGGGAGGAATGCTCAGATAAAGCTCTAGATGTGCCAGGTCGCTTGCGTTGGGATTGCCGTGACTGTGGGCTTATAGCAGCAGCCTATCTCTTTCAGCGATTGGTGGGTTATTGCGATGCTAAATCTTTCTTTGGTGCCATTCCTTTCAATTAACAAGAAGTGAGTACATGATATGGCATGGGTACATATGCGAAGGAAATGAAAAACAAAGAAGGTTCTGCTACCAGTTATGCGATCGCAGAACAACTCTGCGAGCCGCAAAACATTTCGCATATTACACACCTTAGAAGCAAAATAAATTATGTGGTTCGCAAAAGTGTTCGCAGAACAACTGTGCGACCGTAGAACGATCGCATTTTGTTCTTCAAAAATAGAGTTTTGGCTGCCTCTAACTACGGCTATTGTGCGGTCCACAAAACGTTTTTGCGACCGCAAATTCAACCGCACATGGGTTTTGAGAAAACTTCCTAGCATACAAATTGCGATGATTTTGCGGACCACAAATAAGTTATGCAGACCACAAAGATCATTGTTCCTAATCAAAAGGTATTCACAGGGAAATACACAAACATTAGATTCATACTCTGTCTCGAATGCACAATCACACACTTAGTCATCAGGACGATACATTATGCAAATTTTCACGACTTTTCCAAACCCTTTACTCTATTCCTACCCCCTAATTCGAACCCCCAAATTTCAATTTACCCACAACATGTATTTTCCCCCAGTGTTGATTTTCAGTACAATCACTCACAAATGATTATCCATAGCAAGGAGTTGGGGAGAAAGAGGAGGGTAATGAGAGCACATGGCACTCTTCAATTTGACTAAGCAAGAGAAAGGATGGTAATGGACATACCAGATAATAGAAATGGAGTATTTCGGTCTGAATTGCGAGCAAGGTAAGCTCTTTCCTTTTCAAATATTTTTGAATTTTGTTTTCCTCACTGTTTTTGGTCTTTTCTTTATTTTCTTTTATGTTATGCTTTGTACTCGTGTGTGTGGGAATGTAGATGAAAGACAGAAATGAGAGAGATCTAGGACTTAATACTTGAGCATTTGACGGTGAAAACGTGCATCGCATAACATATTATGCGGCCGCATATGTGTTATGCGATGGGTTAGTGACTGAGTGATGCGCAACAGATATGCGACCAGTTCTGCAGTCGCATAATCATTATTTGGGTCGCAAAAAGTGAATCCTTACCGCATTTATTAAGGCCCAGTTTGCATTTTTTTTCTTCTTGTGTCTGCGACCACTATACGGTCCGCAAATCCTTTATGCGGCCGCATAAGTTACCGCAGAACACAGCTGAAGCTCAGCTTGCTTTCCTTTATTTTCCTCTGCCCTTGCATCCTATTTACTTGTATTTTGGGTTACCTGTATTCCAACACACACGTCAAACTATTCAACACTTATAAATAAACTTTACCGAAATTTAAAATCTACCAAAAAGTGTTACCAACCCATGGGTTGCCTCCCAAGAAGCGCTTGATTTAACGTCGATGCACAATGATGTTGTCCCTATTTTGGCTAATCAGTGATGGGGGTTGGTGTAAGACCATCCTTGAGTGCGAATTGTTCTACTAAGTGCCTTTCTCCAATGGTTCCGAGGTAATGCTTGACCCTTTGGCCATTTACTTTGAAGGTTCGAGTCCCGTCCTCGGATTCCAATTCAGTAGCGCCATAGGAAGACACATTCACAACTTTGAATGGGCCAGACCATTTGGATTTGAGTTTTCTCGGAAAGAACTTTAGTCTTGAGTTAAAGAGTAAGACCAAGTCACTGGATTTGAATTCCTGCTTAAAAATCTTCTTGTCATGAACAAACTTCATTCTTTCTTTATACATGGCTGCATTGTCATAGGCATGAAAATGAAATTCTTCCATCTCATTGAGTTGTGTCATCTTTGGATTAGCAGCTTCGGCCCAATCAAGATTTAACTTTTTCAATAACCACATAGCTTTGTGGTCAAGCTCCACTGGCAAGTGACACGCCTTACCAAAAATGAACCGGTATGGTGAGGTGGTAATGGGAGTCTTAAATGCTATCGACATGCCCACAATGTATCAGCTAACTTCTTTGACCAGTCGGTCCTGTTTGCATTAACAGTTTTTGCTAGAATGTTTTTGACCTCCCGGTTGGAAACTTCAACTTTACCGCTCGACTGAGGATGATAAGGGGTGGCCACCTTGTGCTTAACTCCATATTTCTCGTGCAACCCGGCAAAAGCTTTGTTGAAAAAGTGAGAGCCACCATCACTAAGGATGGCCCTTGGGGTTCCAAATCAAGTAAATATGATCTTCTTCAAGAAGGCGATTATACTACTTGCCTCATTGTTCGGCAAGAAAATTGCCTTGACCCATTTGGAGAAATAATTTACTGCCACAAAGATATATGTCATGCCGTAAGAGCTTACGAATGGTCCCATGAAATCTATCCCCCACACATCAAAGATCTCGACCTCCATCACAAAGTTCATAGGCATCTCATGCCTTCTGGAAATTGACCCTTGTTTGACATTGATCACATACCTTGACCATTTGGTTTGCATCCTGGTAGATCGATGGCCAATAATAGTGTCCCCCAACTGGGGAGTCATGACATGCTTTGAGAATTTGAATTACCTCATCCTCTGGAAAACAACACCAAATGATGTTGTCGACGCAAGTCACGAATAAAAAGGGTTCCTCCCAAAAGTATTGCCTACACTCCCGCAAGAACTTTTTCTTATGATAACCTTCTAATCCGTCAGGGATAAGGTCACTAACCAAGAAGTTAGTGATGTCAGCATACCAAGAAGTGAAGGTGCAAGACAATACTAATACATGTTCATCATGTAAGGCATCATTAATTTCAAGATCTAATTTTGGTCTCCCTGCCTCTTCAAGCCTATACAAGCGATCCACAACTTGATTCTCTATTCCTTTACGATCTTTGACTTCAAAATCAAACTCTTGTAGTAAAAGAACCCACCTGATCAATCTTGGTTTAGCATCCTTTTTCGCCATAAGGTAGCGGAGAGCAGCATGATCAGTATAGACTAACACTTTGGAGCACACTAAATAGGCCCAGAAATGTTCAGACGCATAGACAATAGCAAGTAGTTCTTGCTCCGTCACAGTGTAATTCATTTGTGCGCCACTGAGTGTCTTGCTTGTATAATAGACAGGATGAAGAATCTTGTTATGGCATTGACCTAGTACTGCTACAATAGCTACACCACTGGTGTCACACATAAGTTCAAATGGAAGAGAACAAACGGGTATGACAATAATAGGTGTCGTGGTGAGCCTTGATTTCAATTCCTCAAAAGCTTTGAGGCACTTCTCATTGAAATCAAACTTTGCATCCTTTTGAAGGAGCTTGCACATGGGACTTGAAATTTTTGAGAAGTCTTTGTTAAATCGCCTATAGAAACTGGCATGCCCCAAAAAGCTCTGAATGCCTTTTACTGAAGTGGGAGGAGGAAGCTTGGAAATGACCTTGATCCTTGCCCGATCAACCTCTATGCCTCTCTTGGAAATTTTGTGGCCTAGAACAATACCCTCGTCCACCATGAAATGAAATGTTTCCCAATTTAGCACAAGGTTTTTTCCTCATATCTTTTGAGCACTTGTCTAAGGTTGTTAAGGCAATGCTCAAAGGAAGCACTGACTACAGAAAAGTCATCCATAAACACCTCTAAGAAATCCTCCACCATGTCCGAGAAGATTGACATCATGCATCGTTGAAAGGTAGCTGGGGCATTGCATAGCCCAAATGGCATCCAACAAAAGGCAAAGGTCCCACAATGGCATGTGAATGTTGTCTTCTATTGATTCTCTAAGTCGATGTTGACTTGGTTGTAGCCATAATAACCATCCAAGAAGCAATAAAATGACCTTCCCGCTAGCCGATCAAGCATTTGATCAATAAAAGGCATATGGAAATGGTCTTTTCAAGTAGCACAATTGAGCTTCCGGCAGACCATGCAAACTCTCCACCCGGTCACCGTCCTCATTGGGATGAGTTCATTTTTTCATTTTGAATCACGGTCATACCTTCTTTGGCACACATTGCATCGGACTCACCCAAGGACTATTGGCAATGGGGTAGACAACCCCGACATCCAACCATTTTATGATTTATTTCTTCACCACCTCATGCATGGAATGGTTTAACCTTCTTTGATGATCCATGCTAGGTTTGCTCTCTTGCTCCAATTGTATCTTGTGCTCATAAATTCTGGCAGGAATGCCTCGGATATCCTCTATAGTCCACCCAATGGCCTGTTTGTGCTCCCTAAAGGTATTCAATAAGTGTTCAACCTACACATAATTCAACAAAGAAGAAACAATTACAGGTAGAGTAAAACTAGAGCGAAGAAATTTATACCTTAAGTGCGTTGGAAGTGGCTTGAGCTCAAGTTATGGCGGCTTGATAATTGAAGGTTTAGCAGGAGGGGTGACTCTATTCTCTAAGTCAAGAGAAATCTTCTTTGGTTCATAAGTGCAGGACCCAAGCCCTTCCAATGCATTCACCGATTCCATGTATCCTTCCATGTCTTCACTATCAAAGTTTACCAAAATAGCCGTCAATGCCTGACTAAGGCATTCCTATTCCATCTTCACCTCGACTGCATACTTAACCTCATCAACAACATCAATGACTGAGATATTTTTGTGTACATGTGGCAATTTCATACCTTTACTCGCTTGAAAGGTAACCTCTTCGTCATTAACTCGAAACTTGATCTCATTTCGTTCCGAATCTAGGAGTGCTCTCCCCATAGCAAGGAATGGTCTCCCCAAGATGATAGGGATTTATTTATCAATAGCACAATCGAGAATAACAAAGTCGGCAGGGAGGAGAAACTTCCACACTTTCAAAAGAACATCATCAACAATTCCCACCGGTTGGCCATTTGCAACCTCATACTTGTAGGCCTAGGCATACCTAATCCCGCTTGCTTGAAATATCAAGGGGCATTAAGTTGATGCTAGCACTGTTATCACAAAGGGCTCATGCAAAATTGCGCAATCCAATAGTGCATGGAATGGTGAAGGCTCCTAGGTCTTCTTTTTTTTGGACGGTGGTTGTTGAAATGATGGTGCTAACTCGGCGAGTCACATTCACCAGTTCATTCTTGGTGGTTTTCTTTTTAGTGATCAGGTCCTTCAACTACTTAGCAAAACCCGGCATCTCTTGAAATGCTTCCACAAATGGAATGTGCACCGATAATTGCTTGAGAATGTCATAGAACTTCTCGAGTTTGCTATCATCAACCTTCCTAGCAAGTCTTTGAGGGAAAGGAGGAGGAGGCCTGTGAATTGGTGCTAGATTTTTTGGTGCCTCTATTATCTTTTCCTTAACCTCTTCATTGTTCACTTCTTGAATTTTCACCTTCTTCGGGAGAATTTCAACTTCAACAACAATTGGCACCTCAACTTCTTGTTCAAAATCTTCAACTTTGACCCCTTGTTCATTCTCTCCTATTCTCTCCTCGAGTTATGATTTCCATACAATGGGAAGTCGGGCCATTCCAACTACCTTTTGGGTTTGCAATTGTGTCACTTGGGAGTGTGCCTTTCTAGTTCAGATTTTGCTCTCTTGAGAGGTCTCTCATTTGCATTTCCAACTTTTGTATGGATGCGGTGTGATAACCCACAAGTTCAGTCATATTATTCATTTAAGTGCAAAATCTCTCGTGATTTTTCAACACTCTTTCAAGCATGCTTTCTAACTTGGAATCACTTGAAGAGCTTTCTTTCCAATGCTGAGAATTAGAATATTGCCCCTTTGGTGGAACATAGGGGTTTGTACTCCGATTTGAAAAATTGTTATTGTTGTTACTCCAATTTCCTTGATTGGAATTACCTTGGTCATTTCGCCATTGTTGGTTGCCTTGCCCTTCTGGGTTAGACCTCAATTGGTGTTGTTGTCCTGAACCTTGGTAAGATTGTCTTTGATATCCTCCTTGAGGATTGTTGACATAATTTGCTTCTTCGTACTCGTCATTCAACATGGGTTGCACATCTTCCACAACATTTACCTTTTTTGTTTGGCTTTCAGTGAACATTTTTGTCAACACATTGACGTTGGTGGCAAGCCCGACAATTATCTGATCTCTTTCTTGGTTCTCTTTAATCATGTTGGTCAAGGAGGGAGTACCATTTGTAATTCCACCTGTGGTATCTTTCGAGTGCCAAGCTTGGTTATGTTCAGCCAACATCTCTAGGATTTGTGTGACCCTTGCAAATGTTTTGTCCATAAAGGATCCATTCGCTGCATTTTTGGCTATGGATTGATTCGTAGGATCCAAGCCCATGTAAAACTTCTCCAATAGAATATTATCCGGAAAGACATGATTCGGTGACCTTACTAAATATAGCTTGAATCTATCCCATGCCTCATATAGATGTTCTCCTGGTAATTACTTGAAGAAGAAGATTTTATCCCGGAGCCCGGACTTCTTACTTTGTGGAAACCATTTTTCTAGGAAAGCTCGGACAAGTTCAGGCCAAGTGTGGATGGCATTAGGAGGTATATTTTGGATCCACTGTCTTGCCTCTCCAGTTAGAGAGTAATTGAACACCCTCAACCTTAGGGCATTATCTGAGACACGATTCTGCTTGTGCATCGCACACACACCCAAAATATTTCTTAGATATTGTGTCAGATCATCATCAGTGGAATTTCAGAAGAACCCCTCCGCTTTTAGCATTAGGATTAAACTGTGTTCCACTTTGAAGGTGGCAGCACCAACTCTTGGAGGGACAATGGCTTTTGTATCCTCAATATACTCAGTTATATCTGCAAACATATTCTCTTCTTACAGCTCGCCCATGTTTACCTAATGACACCAAGCAAAACAAGCAAATTGTGGTGGAATAGAAGAAGATGTAAAGTAGAGCATACACTAGTTAGTAATTTCAAAACCGTATTCCCCGGCAACGGCGCCAAAATTTGATACGCTCAAATTACACTTAATAAATGGTGTAAGACGGTCGATGTCAAATATAGTAACCCAACTAGGTTGGGGTCGAATTCCATAGAGAATAGGTGTGAAAAGGTTACTTGAGTAGTGCGAAACCAGACTTAAATCGTAATCCTACTCTGTTAGCTTAAAACGTGAGTGTTGTAATTGTTAATTATCAATAAAAGCTATTTCGCTAATATGATTTGATTTAATTGATTAATAAATCAAGGTTGTGTCTCTATCAATGGAATGTAATACTAATGGTGTTCATATTTTATAATTTTTTAATGGAAAATCCGTTTATATGGAAATGATCCCTACGTTACTAACTAATATTTTCCAATAATTAGATAGTAGTTCCACTTTATGATTTTTCCAAATATAAAAGAAGTGATAATTAGGAACAACCAATTTATGCCAAGTAGAACCCACTTATCCCTAACAGATTCTATCAAACAAGGTTTAGAGCCTTGAGTTCTTGCTATTCAATTCTATAAAACTCTAACCTACTTTCACAAGTAAAGATAGAATGAATTGGCACTAGTCAATGTTTGCAACCATCAACTACAATGAAGCATGAGAAATGAATAGAAATCGACTAACCATTATATAAACATTCGTTGATGAACACACATTAACATTACACCCACATAGGATTCACAACCTTAGTATTTTAACTTAGCTACTCATTACTAGAATACAAAAATAATGTAATAAATAAAGTAAGGAACTTTACAATTATAGACAAAGTCTTGGATTTTATCTCCCAAGCTTCCAAGATAATGGTGCATTCAATGTTCTGAGTATAGCTTCCTTCTGTCATACCAGGTCTGACACAAAAATCCTAATTATTCTATTTATAATGATCTAAAAGTCATGGTCAAAACCTGACAAAAATACCCTTTAGAGATATTCTGCGACCGCAGAATAGGCCGTAGAAGGAATTTGCGGTCCGCAGAAATTAATTTCTATCGCAGAATTGGTTGACAATTGTCCAGTCTTTTCCTTCGCATTTCAATTATACGGCCCGCATATCACTTCTACGACCCACGTGTCAGTTATAAGATCACATATTAGTTATGGAATCGCATATCCGCCGCATTTGCATCCTTTCATAGCTATTTGATAACTTCTCTTATGATTTTGGTTCTTCAAATCTCATCTCCTGCAAACCACCAGAACTACATGAGAAATGGCCTACAATGCTTAAGAAAATGAGCTAAAGTCTATGTAATTAGTATTAAAATGGCCGCAATTCTATTATATCGGTGAGTATCTTTTAATTAAAAAACCTTGTCACTACTTCACCGTGGTTAGAAAATAAACTTACTGGGTACATGGGGTCGGTTGGACTCATACTATGGTTCTGCACCTTGCGTGTAGATTTTGGAGTTGGACTTGCTGTGTATGGTTGGAGCTGGCATCGAAGATGTATCTACGTTCTAGTTATAGATGCCACTTGTCCTTGGTAGCTTTAGATTTTGCAAATCTATTTGTGTATATTTCGAATAGATGATGTATTTATTCCGTACCAGCTTTGTAAATTCCAAATATTAGGAGCTCATGATTTGTACTACTAGTCCTTGAATTATTGTATAAAAATTGAGATAATTTTTCATTTTTTTCTTATAAATTTAATTTAAATTGTCTTTATTGTTATTTGGCTTACCTAGCAGGCTGGGTTAGGTGCCATCACGACTAGTTGGAATTTTGGCCATGACAAGTTGGTATCAGAGCACTAGGTTCATAGGTTCTACGAGTCATGAACAGCTATCTAGTAGAGTCTTGTGGATCGATATGATGAAATACATATCTTCGAGAGGCTACATGGCATTTAGGAAAAACTTCTTTCCTTATCGCGTGTCCTTGTTTCAACTTCAAACCTACGATTTTGATTCGTCCTATTCGTTCATATGCGATGTTACACACACTCGGTATTATCTATGCGCCGACGGCTTGTGATGTTGCGGATGGGTTACTTTTGGATGCTTGATTCCCATCGCAATGTGCTGTCTAGTCTTGGGCAGATACTGTGATATATCTTTCGGTTGTTCATTTTTGGTACAAAGTGGATTCTTGTATCTCGTTGGTAAGCACGAACTTGGGAAGACTGGCGGGTGGCCTAGTTATTTTGATTATGGTGGGTTCATGGTAAAATGTTGATTTGAGTACATCCAGGGGTCACCTCCCGCGTGATGCGTTCGGATCGTGTGTTTCGTATGAGGTTTCCATTCGGTAGAATCCATATATTATCATTTCAGAGCATTTGGGAGAAGTTTTCTTGACTATTCCAAGGGTTGGGTGTGTGCTTGGTAGAATCTTCAGAGTGTTCTCCGACTAGTATTACCTGAGCTTATGAAGTATTCAGAGATTCGTGGTGCGAGATCAGGGCATCTATGAATATACGGTACTATGGATTACCGACGATGTGTTCTATGGCTTCGAGCAAATTGGGGGAGTCTATTATTAACTATCGGATTGCTGGAACATATGTGATATCAGTTTTCGAGTTGAGTGATTGCTTGGTTATTTTATTGAATCATCATGTGCTGGTGAAGCACGGGTTGCTCGGTGCGTATTAGTTGTGTATTGAAGATCAGAGTAAGCTGAGTGGTTATCGAGAAGGTTCTGATGAGTTCCAGATCATATGTGGCATTTAAGGACTCCTGAATATGTGAATGAATAGGGCTTGATATCAGTGGTGAATGGTAACCGGATCTGCGATAGTTCTATGTCAAGAATGATTCTACATGGAAATATTAGAGAGATGCAAGAAACGACTTTGAATATAAAGAAGGTACATTCTGAGCGAGCATATTATATTGGGTTACTTTTGGGTTGTTAGTCTACGTGACTCGGTTAAGTAAGGGTAGATCAGTTCTGATGACTTGATTATTTGTTACTGAGTTCCAAAGAATTCGCCATTGTTATGGCTATGGCCTGGAGTTGTTGTGTTCTACAGGTATAGTAGATATATTTCATATGGTGATGTTGCCCTAGTTTAAGTTAAATGGAAAGTTCTCGTTTGATGAGGTGCTCGTCATAATTGTCATCTAGAGTTGATTATGATATTTTCGTATTTTCTCGAGTTAGCATGTTCGTCATTTGTTTAGTTTTGAAGGGAAGGATATGAGTTCTTGATGCACATATGATTTCAGATGTTTAAGAGAATACTGGCACTATTTAATGTCGCCGGAGGATAGGGCGCATTTTGGCAGGTCCATTGTGTTTCAAATTGTGGATATTTTCTTGTATGATGATAGGGTATGACCGACGTATCATGCATTTGATTAGCGGTGTTAGATTGAACATAGAGATTCTGGTATTCATGAGGTTCAGGGTTTGGATTTTCTCGTAGGCAGGCTATTCCTCGATTGTGAATTGTGAAGATATGTTCAGTATTGGATCATTGATGGTGTGTGTTATGGAAAGGTTGCTATGAACTTTTGGAAGGTTATTTACCTATTTGGTAATGATCGGAATTTGGTTTGGAGATTATTTGTGAGCCTAATGTGTCACTCCCCAAACTCGGGGAGGGCGACCGACGCTCAATCGAGTAAACCCGATCAAGCAAGCATGTTGAATACTTTCTACGCGACTCACCCATAATTTAAAGAGTATACATAACTTTGTTAAATAACCAACAGGGAGATCATTTAGATAATGCCAAATTCATTACCATTAATTACTTCATTTAATAAGTCTAAACATACACACACACACCCCTCTATGGTTCAAAGTGGAACAAGTGATTCAATTACAACACAATTGTTTAACATTCCCAACACCCATACACAACCCACACTATGTCTACGGAGCCTCTAGAGATACCGAAGATTACAATGATAGTGCCGGAAACAAGGCTATGGCAATACCTCAGAACATAGTAATACACATGAAACAAAGATACACAACGTCGAGATGAGATAGGGCCCAACACCACCTGGGAAGAATGAGTACCGCTTTCACTGGTCAATATCCCCCGCAGTAGAACCACCTGCATCAATTAAAGATGCAGCACCCCCGGCAAAAGAGACTTTAGTACATGTCGAATAGTACTAGTATGAAAACCAAACACCTAATCAAGAACATGGAAATACAACATGAATATGATGGATCAGGGTGAGAGTGGAATAACATAGATAGAAGATTAAACCAAAGCAAATTTATCAAGAGCTCTCAATATCATATGTAAATTATAAGACAAAATTTTCTGTAACCATATTTACACAAAGCGGCCCCGCCGCCTCACCCCAATATGTGCGTGCGGAGGTGCAAACACAATACCACAACTCTACTTAAGCGGTCCTACCACCTCATCCCAATATATGTGGGTGGAGGTGTAACCACAGGACCAAAACCAACACAAAACGGCCATACCGCCTCACCCCTAATATATAGGCTGGTGGAGGTGCAACAAAAATACAAAACATCCTACACAAAGCGGCCATACCGCTTCACCCCAATTTATATGCGGGTGGTGGTGTAATAATAATGCCAACATCCTACAAGAAGCGTCCATACTGCCTCACCCCAAAGTATATGCATGTGGTGGTGTAATCCTAAGAACAATCTCTACACAAAGTGGCCCTGCCGCCTCACCCTAATATATGTGGGTGGAGGTGTATCACAATACTATATATAACTTCATTCGTACTTTCAACAACTTACAACATCAATATTCATTAGCTCTCTTGGCCATACATACACTTCTTCTTTTATGGCACAATGGCCGTATTTCTTATAATACAGTTTCATATCATTCCTTTCGTTGATTATCATCATAAATATCAACATATAAAATATTCTATAAATCATGACTTTAGGTTCATTATTAATGAAGGCTTTTAAACACAATAGATTTCTTTCCAAGAAAAGGTGTAAAATTATTGGCAATCGAATCACAAGTTAACATCATAAACCAATAACACATAATTTATTCTTGAAATGCTTTTCCCCCAAAGGCAATAAACAATTGAATCTCATGAATATATAAGAGCTCAAAAAATATTGGAAATACTTACAAAGCATAGCATTAGTTGAAACAACCACCTTGGGGCACGACGTGAGTACATAAGCTTTTAGGCAAATCTATTTTCAAAGTGAATTTGGAACAGTTGAATAAAGGCTCATTTCATAACCTTTCTCATTTCATTTCTTTTCATTGGCACCATTTGCCACAAATATAATTTCATTATTGGCAAGGTAGCCACACTTGCCATAACATCTTAACACACATCCCATACTTGAACACATTATCGTATGATATGACAATATGACAAGAGCGTTCGGAACACATTTTTGAATATATACCTTTCGACACCAAGCTTATTCGGAATAGTCAATTTATAATGAATAACTTGGGACTTACAAGAAAATTATAGGATTCAATTCTAGGAGAGAAGTTTAGCCAATATACCTCAAATCCATCCCTTAATGATACTACAATGATCCAGTACACTAAGCAACCTCAATCTATAATAACAACATCCAAAGGGACCAATATTAGTAACAAATTCCATAATTTAGGCCATTTAGGCATTTTATCAAACACCTAAAAGGCATGCATCTCTACACCTCTTAAACATGGAATTAGTTTGTCCAACTACTACCACTTACCAACTATTTATCCCACCAACATTCTTAAACAATTCATAACTTCCAACATCACATACAAGACCATCCATCCACACCCAACCAACAAAATTCCATAAAATAATCACCTTTCAATCTCTACAATAGTTATGCATTTAAATTGGGAACTTACGGCTTCCAATCACCATACCATTAGTTACAATATTTAATTCATACTCATATTCTCATAATATAACCATACATGTAAGTCTAAGGGTGTACGATTACCTTTTGGAAGAAATCTTGTAAAACCCTCCTTTGGGTTCTTGAAGAAATTTCTTGAAAATCTATATATTTTATGGAGGATTGAGTTAGTTTTAGGGTGGAATTGATAGAATGAAACACAAAATTAGTAGGGATTACTCACCTTGAAGATGGGGGGAGTTGGAGGTCTTGAGAGAGTGGAGTAAAACCCCAAAGTTCAGCCAAGACAAATAGGGTAAAATGAACCTCGAATGAGTATATAGCGTTTCGGGCACCACATGTGGCGTGGGGTGCTGCCTGTGGCGCTGGTTCCAGTACCTGAAAGAAATCCCAGCGCCTGGGATAGCGCCCCACGCTACCCTAGTCGCTGGGGATGGAAAATCATTTCTATCTTGCCCGAAAATCGGCATAACTCTCTCATACGATGTCCCGATTCGACGATTCTTTTTGCTATGGCTCTGTAATTTCAATACGGATCTAATGCTTCAATAAAAACTAAATTTGGAGATCATTTTTTTAATGTGATACCACTTATACTCGAATAAACGACGTTGTTGAAACACTTTTGATGTTAAAATAATGCGGTTCCACCCCGTAGGTCTCCTTTGATACTCGAATAAGTTATTCCCGAATACCGTTGTCGCACTTTAAACTATTAAATCATTATGAAATTTTAACGGGCACTTACATTTTCCCCCACTTAAGATCATTCGTCCTCGATGAGGGTTAGAATCCTCCATAGACACCTAATGTGACATAAATCCTCATCCACACTCCAATAGTTCCCAATTTTACTAACTCCATAAATTTCCAAATAATTCGGCAGAGTTTCCCCTGTAACTGGGCCTATACACCTGCCAGAGAATCACCAAAACCACTCCTAACAACATATCCACAACTCGACAAAGCATCACAATATATATATATATATATATCAGCAACACAAATCTCATATATATATATATATATGCAACACAAATCTCAACATTTCAAGCATTATATTATCAAAAGTGACACATGAACATGAGCTACACATATTTAAATTGTAACACAAAGAAAGTAACTTTTGATCCACAATCATTTGTCTATACACTCAAGTGTGAACATTTTATTCCCTTAACAATTTCGGCCTTCGAGGTGGCCTCTTCTACACAATGACTTCGCCATAACACACGACGGACACAACTTTAACTTCCAGACTTATCTAACAAGGATGGCAAATAGATACCCCTCATAATCCAGTTATCCATTAACTTGACCTTCACTAGCTTTCACTGGAATGATAGATAGAGGATTTACAACTACCTCCTTAGACATAGACACATGAAACACCGGGTACACGGAGGAAAATGTTGGGGGAACATCATACTCATAGTTCGGCATATTTTCTTCAAGATTTCATAGGGCCTTATATGACTACACATGCTTTACCTTTATTAGCAATTCACATAATATCTTCATGGAAAAAATCATGAGAATAACCTGTTCACATTCTTCAGCTCTAAATATCTAATGCGAACATCCAAACTAAACCTCTGTCGACCTTCATCAATTATTCTAAGATGTGCGAGCATGAATATGACCATAAAATTTCCAATCCAATATATTTGATCATGGGATGATGCTTCTTCTTTGACATGTTTGAACCTTCAATCCCCATAGATTTAATACAAGGAGGAACAACGGGGTTCGATATTAAGCGAGAATTATTCAAGAATCCATAAACGTGTCGAGAAGGGTATTTCAGGAAGTCATATCCTAAGAGACAAGAAGGTTACTACCAATAGCACTGGCATGATTAATCATTGTGATGACATCATCAATTCAACAAATGAGGGATAGAGTTGCCTAGTATACATTGATAACGTGGAAACATGTACATGATCTAGAGATGTAAAAAGAAGTGAGTCAGACATGTGTTATATGGGAGGCATGATCGGGATGATAAAACATTAGCGTCAATTATTTTGGAAAGATGATGAGTTATGAAAGTGTTAGTAACAATTTTTTCACTCCACATGTGCCTTGTTCGGCAATACGAAGCCTCAAGGAGAAATAGCGAAGTATGTGATATCAGTTGTCTCTTGGAGTGTAGGGAAAATTAGTTTAACTCGAAATGAGAATATTATGGCACCCGGAATATGATATGGGTTTCAAAATACATGAAATTGCATTATGCTCTTAACAGTAACTAGCACAAGGAATATATGCCACAAGCCAGCGAGGATGAAAAAGAAGTTGAACACTTGTGAGTTATTATAATTCTGATAGCTTAACCTCTTTCCGATAGTTGATCCTATATGAGAGAACAAGAGATGCAACAAATTTGTCTTTTAAATCAATATACTCATGATATGTTCCAAAATATGGAAGCATCTAATTTCAACCTTTCACGAGTGGAACCACATAGCTAGGACATCTAAATATTTTGGACGAAATCATGTATTAGTTAGAGAGAATGTACACTTTGCTATGAGCTAGACATGTCTCTGCCATAATAATTGTCAAGCCGCAATACCAGACCACTTCATGGGAAACTACAATACTAGGAAAAAAGTGAGATACTTACTGCGGAATGGTCTAAGTGGACATGAAAGTCATACTGAGATGGGTGAACAAAAAGATCTTCCTGTGACGAATTTGTGAAAATCTCAAATTTCCCAGAAACATTATGTGGACAAGTGACCACTTTCAATTGACAAGTACACATATGATATGTGCTAAGATATGCTCTCATATTACTGGATAGCGAAAAGGATTCATGATAATTTCTCCAACCATAGGAGCCACACACACCAGAGAGAGAAAGAGTGGCTCAAGAAACATCTCAACACTAAGCTGCTTTACATTGTATTTGATACCACATAGGTAAACTTTATGATGGCGCATGCATATGCACAAGTGAGCAGATGTTATCCATTCGAATTAAGAGGTTCTGTGAGAAATTCATCAGGTATAGTCCCTTGTTAAGAATTTAGGGAATCAAGTGGGAAGTATTAGCATAGGGTTATAACTCAATTCAAGGAAATCATTATAAAACTCAATTCCTCAAGAGGTTGTAAATAAAAGAATTGAGATAAATAGGCTTCATGAATACTGTGTCTCGTTCAAAGAGTAGGCACATGCAACATTTTGTGATTCAACATTTTGGTTAAGACCATATTTATGTTGGCCCTTTCAATATGAATGTACATATACAACAAGGAAAATAATGTGGTGTTCATAATGATGTACTAAGGAGTGGCTTACTTGATGACTTTAGATTGACAGGACAGTACCTTAATTGATACCCCTCTACTCCACATCCAAAACATATATTAGTATCATAGTGACATACCCCCCGAATGACATCTCATACGCTTCACACAACAAGGATGGGATCCGCTAAACTGACTCACCCCCACTTACCTGATATTTACCCTTTTTGCATATATCATAAGCATTCCCCTTAGTCTTCCTCCAAGCCTTCATGGCGGAAGTAACAATCTCTTCAACAGCTTGTTGTATGGACATTTTGAATTTCCCAACTCTACCACCCCTCGCATGCTTCTAAGCATACTCACAACATGAGGAAAAATGTATTCCACCGCATATCGGGCAGACCAGGATGGGTGTATCCAGCCTAAAGGCATTTGTACTTCATGTGACTCCTCTTTCCCCAACCATAACATATTTCAAGAATCATCCAACATAAAACCGAGTGTATAAACTTAAGTGGCTCTTCTTTCATATCAAATATTCTAGCTTATTGATGCCAATAATCCTCTTTCATTTCCTAGGTGCTCTCACCACATAATCTGGGGGCGTGGTGACATTAAACACTTCCCCTAGAAATTGGTTCTTTCATTCCCTCCTCGATGCCTCAAACCCATAGGTTACTCATATGGAAAATGAGACATGACGAGGAATTTAGCTTCCTATCTTGAGCTCTATCGCACGATCTGGAGTATCAAAGAAGTGTCAAATTTCTAAATGTCCATGTAGCCTCCTCATTATAGATGTGGTCCACAACACACTGATAAGAAGGACTGTACTAGACACGGCTCCGAGACATCCTAGGACACTTTAAAACATTAGGCTATGATACCAAGTTTGTCACGCCCCAAACTCAGGGACCGCGACCGGCGCTCAATCGAGTAAACCCGATCAAGCAAGCTTGTTGAATACTTTCTACCCGACTCACCCATGACTTAAAGAGTATACATAACTTTGTTAATTAACCAACAAGGAGATCACGTAGACAATGCCAAATTCATTACCATAAATTACTTCATTTAATAAGTCTAAAAACACACACACACCTCCATGGTTCAAAGTGGAACAAGTGATTCAATTACAACACAACTTGTTTAACATTCCCAACACCCATACACAACCCACACTATGTCTACGGAGCCTCTAGAGATACCAAAGAGTACAATGATAGTGCCGGAAACAAGGCTCTGGTAATACCTCAGAACATAGTAATACACACAAAACAAAGATACAAAACGCCGAAATGAGATGGGGCTCAACACCAACTGGGAAGAATGAGTACCGCTATCACTGGTCAATATCCCCCATAGTAGAACCACCTGCATCCATTAAAGATGTAGCGCCCCCGGCAAAAGGGACGTTAGTAAATGTCGAATAGTAATAGTATGAAAACCAAACACCAAATCAAGAACTTGGAAATACAACAAGAATATGATGGATCAGGATGACAATGGAATAGCATAGATAGAAGTTTAAATCAAAGCAAATTTATCAAGAGCTATCAATGTCATATGTAAATTGTAAGATGAAATTCTCTGTAACCATCTATACAGAAAGCGGCACCGCCGCCTCACCGTAATGTGTGCGGGTGGAGGTGCAAGCACAATACCACAACTGCACTCAAGCGGCCCTTCTGCCTTACCCCAATATATGCGGGTGGAGATGTAACCACAAGACCAAAACCTACACAAAGTGGCCATACCGCCTCACCCCCAATATATAGGCGGGTGGAGGCGCAACAACAATATCAAAAAACCTATACATATCGGCCACACAGCCTCACCCCATTGTATATGTAGGTGGTGGTGTAATCCTAAGCACAATATCTACACAAAGCGTCCCTGTCACCTCACCCAATATATACGGGTGGAGGTGTATGACAATACCTTATATAACTTCATTCGTACTTTCAACCACTTACAACATCATTATTCATTGGCTCTCTTTGCCATACATACACTTCTTTTTTCATGGCACAATGGTCGTATTTCATATTACACACTTTCATATCATTCATTTCGTGGATCATCATCGTAAATATCAACATATAAAATATTCCGTAAATCGCGACTTTAGGTTCATCAGTAATGAAGGCTTTAAACACAATAGATTTCTTTCCAAGAAATGGAGTAAAATTATTGGCAATCGAAGCAAAAGTTAAAATCATAAATGAGTAACACATCATTTATTCTTGAAATGCTTTCCCCCCAAAGGCAGTACACAATTGAAACTCGTGAATATATAAGAGCTTAAAGAATGTTGGAAATACTTAGAAAGCATAGAATTAGTTGAAACAACCACATTTGGGCACGACTTGAGTACATAAGCTTTTAGGCAAATCTATTTTCAAACTCAATTTGGAATAGTTGAATCAAGGCTCATTTCAAAACCTTTCTCGTATCATTTCATTTCATTGACATCATTGGCCACAAATATAACTTTCATTATTGGCATGGTAGCCACACTTTATATCCCCAACTCGCTCCTTTCACTTTCAGGCATCTTTAATCACGGTTTTCTTTACTCACATAAATAATTAAGAGTCTTAAGCACATCGAGATTTCATACACAATTTGGCATAATAGCCTTCATTCGAAACACGACTTGAAGTCATAACATCTTAACACACATCCCATATTTGAACACATTATCGTATGATATCACAATATGACAAGAGCGTTCGAAATACATTTTTGAATATATACCTTTTGACACCAAGCTTATTCGGAATAGTTAATTTATAATGAATAACTTGGGACTTACAAAAAAATTATAGGATTCAATTCTAGGAGAGAAGTTTAGCTAACATACCTCAAATCCATCCCTTAATGATATTACAATGATCCACTACACTAAGAAACTTCAATCTATAATAACAACATCCAATGGGACCAATATTAGTAACAAATTCCATAATTTAGGCCATTTAAGCATTTTATCAAATACCTAGTAGGCATAAATCTCTAGACCTACTAACTATAGAATTAGTTTATGAAACTACTACCATTTACCAATAATTTATCTCACCATCATTCTTAATCAATTCATAACTTCCAACATCACATACATGACCATCCATCCACACCCAAACAATAAAATTCCATCAAATAATCACCTTTCAATCTGTACAATAGTTATGTATTTAAACTGGGAACTTATGGCTTCCAATCACCATACCATAAGTTCCAATACTTAATTCATACTCATATTCTCGTAATATATCCATACATGTAATTCTAAGGGTGTAGGATTACCTTTTGGAAGAAATCTTGCAAAACCCTCCTTTGAGTTCTTGAAGAAATTTATTGAAAATATATGTATTTTATGGAGGATTGAGTTAGTTTTAGAGTGGAATTGATGGAATTAAACATCAAATTAGTAGGTATTACTCACCTTGAAGATGGGGGGAGTTGGAGGTCTTGAGAGAGTGGAGGAAAAACCCCAAAGTTCGGCCAAGAGAAATGGGGTAAAATGAACCCCGAATGATTATATAGCGTTTCGGGTGCCACAGGTGGCGTGGGACGCTGCCTGTGGCACTGGTTCCAGTACCTAAAAGAAATCTCAGCGCCAGGGATAGCGCCCCATGCTACCCTAGGTGCTGGCGATGGGAAATCATTTCTATCTTACTCGAAAATGGGCATAACTCTCTCATATAATGTCCAAATTTGACGATTCTTTTTTATATGTCTCCGTAATTTAAATACGGATCTAATGATTTAATAAAAACCGAATTCTGAGCTCATTTGATTAATATGATATCACTTATACTCGAAGAAATGACGTCGTACAAAGACTTTTGACGTCAAAATAATGTGGTTCCACCCCATTGGTCTCCTTTGATACTCGAATAAGTTATTCCCGAATATCGTTGTCGCACTTTAAAAGATTAAATCATTAGAAAATTTTAATGGGGCCTTACAGAATGAGAATATGTATTCTGTATAAACATAAAAAACTCTGGACTCCAAAAAATATATCTAGAAGCCCTTTCCTTCGAGCGTGGCACACAAGCCGATCCCAAAGTGGATCGTAGGCCTGACATCCCCAAATATAATAGGACCACGTATCCAAGCGAGCATGTGAACTCCTATACATGCGCGATCAAAGGGAACCATTTGGAAGATGACGAGATCGAGTCGGTGTTGCTGAAAACGTTTGGAGAAACTTTTTCCAAGGGAGCAATGATATGGTATCACAACTTACCTCCAAATTCCATTGACTCGTTTTCTATGATTGCATATGCTTTCGTAAAGGAATATGCCGGGGCCATCGAGTTGGAGACCATAAAGTCAGTTCTTTTCAAGGTCAAACAAAGGGATATCGAGATGCTCAGGGAGATCGTGTCAAGATTCCATATGGAGATGATGGACCTACCACTAGTTGCAGATGATTGGGCCGTCTAGGCATTCACTAAGGGGCTCAACCCCAATGTTCCATGGCCTATCAATAGTTAAAACAAAATTTGGTGGAGTACCCTGCGATAACCTGGGTAGACGTCTACAACAGGTACCAATCAAAGATTAGGGTTGATGGTGACAAACTCGAGCCCCCTTCTATGTCTGTTTACCCCGTAAGGATAAATGATAGATATAAAAGAGCCATTTATCAAGATCCAAGACCGGTCCGACATTGATATCAACCATACAACATGGATCGAAGGGGAAATGGATCCGAGAGTCACCCCGCAAGGAATGAGAAGAGAAGTGATCGAGGGCCTAGTGGTTGGGGCTTGATGAGCAAGAATGGGTTTGATAGGGCACTCGGAAGTAGGGAATCACCAAGATTATAGGAGTAAAACATCAACGTGGATGCTGCCACCATCGTGTCGCCTATAGGGCACATCAAAAAGACTAAGTGGCCCCAACCATTGTAGTCCAACCCTACCCAGATAGATCTTAATTTGATGCGTAAGTATCACGGCACTCACGATCACAAGCAATAGCTTCGGTTAAAGCAAATCCCAAAATAGCATAACCTAATTATTTTGCCTTAGAACTGGTGGTGGGAACTGAATAAAATCAAGGGGGGCCTTAGCCCTTAGAATCGTGTTGCTCCTAGCATAGTCCCTGGAGTCTTTCTTCTAGTTCCCAAATTCTTTGATTGCTTGCTTCCATTCGGGCTTCAATAGCAGTCGGGTTCACTGAGTGAAGATGCGTTATGTATCACCGAGACACCCGAAGGGCTCTTGGCATTGCTCAACCGATCACCCGTCAAAGAAATATCCTTAGGTCTTAAATCTACAGCTCCAGGGCTTGTGTCGCATACATAGGGTAGAAAATAATGCTTTGCATAAACATCTCAATGTCCATAACCTTAGATTTCCTTAACCAGCTGACCTTCTTTCGTAACCTTAGCCTCACTGAAGATTGTCAATAGTTAAGAGAAGAATTTACTTGGTATTTGAAACAGGGACGCCAACAAACAGGTCGAACAAGAGGAGCCTCAGCACGTGATCAACATGATCATCAAGGGAGTCGATGTCCCCCGAGGGCCAATGATAAAATTCACTAAAATTTCTATCATGAGGGAACAACGCACCAGGATTATGTTGTGGAGGGAGCTATCTTGTTCAGCGATGAAGATGCCGAGGGAATTGTACAAACTCACAATGATGCACTAGTAATATATGTACTTATCGATAAATCTTGGGTTAAACATGTGCTTATTGATCCATGTATCTCGACCAACATCAACAGATCAAAGGTCTTATAGCAATTGGGATCACAAGATCAAATCGTACCGGCAGTCCGGGTATTGCATGGATTTTATATGGCATGTGAGACCACGAAAGAAAAGATAACTTTGCCGGTAAACACCACCGGGATAATCCAATAAACAAGGTTCTACGTGATTGAAGGGGATATGGGATATAAGCTTTATTCGGAAGGCCATGGATCCAAACCATGAGGGCGGTACTTTCGACCTTGCACCAGGCGCTAAACATTCCCACACCGGGGGGAGTCAAAACGGTCTACGGAGAACAGTTGGCCACAAGGGAAATGCTTGATGTCGACAGAGTGATCCCGTTTTCTATGCTCTGTACATCGAGGAGCGCTGAACCGACCAAAATATAAGAGATTAAATAGCAATCACTGATACCGACCTCAGTTGAACCAGAGAAACAGGAAGAACAAGGAGCGAACAATGAGGGCGATTATACCGTCCCGGGGTCATTCATAGCTCCTGATGACACAAACGCCACAAAATCAACAGTTTAAGAGTTGGACCAAGTTATATTAATCAAGCATGTGCCAGATCGAAAGGTATACCAGGGCACGGGGTTAACTCTCGAGCTCAAGAAAAAACTTATCAATTTTCTCAAATCTAACACCGTGCTTGGTCCCATCTAGACATGACAGGGATCCCATCGGAGGTGACCACTCATAAGCTATGTTTGGACCAAAAGTTCCATCCAGTTAAGCAAAAGAGAAGGCCACAGTTCGAGATAAAACACGCGTTCATCAAGGATAAGGTATCCAAACTCCTAAAAATAGGGTCCATCCGGGAAGTTAAATACCCGGATTGATTAGTTAATGTAGTGGTAGTACCTAAAAAGGAAATAAATTAAGGATGTGCATGGATTATAAAGATCTAAAATGCCGACATGATTCTTTCCCTTTCCCTAACAACGATCGAATGATCGACGCTACGGCTAGACACGAGATACTCAGTTTTCTTGACGCATACTCAGGGTACAACCAAATTCGGATGGACACGGACAATCAAGAAAAAACTTCTTTCATAACAAAATTTGGTACCTACTGCTATAACGTAATGTCGTTTAGATTAAAGAATGTCGGTCCAACCTACCAACGCCTCATAAACTAGATGTTCGAAGAACAAATAGGGAAATCAAAGGAAGTTTATATTGATGATATGTTGGTCAAGTCCCTGCAAGCAGAGGACCATTTGAAACATTTTTAGGAAACCTTCGGCATACTAAAGAAATACAACATGAAGCGAAATCCGGAGAAGTGCGTATTTGGGGTCAGTTAGGGTAAATTCCTTAGATTCATGGTATCTAATTAGGGAATAGAGATCAACCCCGATAAAATACGGCCATCAAGGACATCACCATAGTCGACAACGTCAAGGCGGTTCAGAGACTAACCGGGCATATAGCCGCATTGGGCGGGTTCATCTTGAAGTTGTCCGATAGGAGCCATTGGTTCTTCTCCCTATTGAAAAAGAAGAAGAATTTTTCTTGAACTCAAGAGTGCCAGCAAGATTTGGAAGAACCCAAGCGATACCTGTCGAGCCCCCCTTTGGTGTATACTTCGAAGGCACCCAAACAACTGTACCTTTACATGGCAGTTTTCGAGGTGGCGGTAAGTGGTGTCTTAGTCCAGGAAGAAGAAGGTACACAATTTCCTATTTATTATGTTAGCAGAATCCTAGGTGATGCCGAAACAAGATATCTTTACCTATAAACGTTAGTTGTCGCCTTGTTAAGCATTTCCAAGAAACTAAAACCATACTTTCAATGCCACCCCATATGCGCCGTAACCTCTTACCCGCTAAGGAATATTATGCATAAGCTCAAGATCTCAGGACGGCTGGCCAAATGGGAAGTGGAGATCAGCGGTTATGATATCTAGTACCGACCCCGACTGCCATAAAATCCCATATCTTGGTGAATTTTGTGGCCGACTATATGTTGGCCTTGATACTCGAGGTTGAAAGGAAATTGTTGCTCACCTTGGGGACTAATTCGGGGATCTGGACCTTATTCACGAATGGTGCATCCAATGCGAAAGGGTTTGGGCTCAGTATCGTGTTATAACCACTCGCGGGTAGGGTAATTAGATAGCCTATTAAAACTGTTAAATTGACTAACAATGAAGACGAGTACGAAGCTATGATCGCATGTCTAGAACATGCAAATAGCCTCAGGGCCAAAGTGATCGAAGCCAAATGTGACGATCTCCTCATCGTAAATCAAGTCAATTTAACGTTCGAAGTGAAAGTGGAACAGATGCGGAGATACTTGGATAAATTGCAGGGTAGATGGCAATTTTCCTATCTTCAGGTCGAATGGGCATTATTCAGGAGATCCTTTTTCGGCCCAATGGCTAGATGCTTAGGTCTGGGAGAGACCGAATACGCCATGATAGAAATTCATGAGGGCACTTGTGGGAACCATTTGGGGGCAGAATCCTTAGTTCAGAAGTTAATGAGAGCCGGGCCAGCTACTACTGGAATAAAATGGAGAAGGATGTGAAAGACTTATTGCGAAAATATGAAGAGTGCCAAAGCCATACTCGATGATTCATCAACTAGGAGAGATGCCGGATGATTCATCAACTATGAGACATGCCCGATGATTCATCAAGTAGGGAATGGACATCGTCGGCCCCCTGCCATGGGCGCCCGGTAAAGTCCAATACATACTACTCATGACCGATTATTTTTTTAAATGGGTTGAGGCCTAGACGTTAGAGAAGGTGTAGTAGAAAGAAGTCATCGACTTCATCTGAGATCACATAATCTATCGATTTGGGATACCGGCCTAGATCATCTACAAAAATGGAAAACAATCCGTCAGCAACAAGGTAAGTAAGTTTTTCGAAGACCATAAAATCAAGAAGATATTATCAACACCTTACCACCCTAGTCGGAATGGGCAAGTGGAATCGACGAACAAAACTATACTCTTTAGCCTAAAAGAGAGGTTGTCCGGTTCGAAATGAAGGTGGAAGGAAATCTTGCCTGAAGTGCTGTGGGCATACCGTACGACTTCGAAGTCAAGTACCGAGGTGACCGTGTTCTCTCTGGTCTACAGGGCATAAGCCTTAATACTAGTCGAGGTAGCGGAGCCGAGCCTCAGGTTCCAGTATGCTACCGAAAATTCAAACAGTGAGGCCCTGACCATCAGCCTGGTATTACTGGATGAAAGACGAGAAGTATCCCTAGTCCAGTTGGCTGTATAGAAGCAACGAGTAAGGAGGTACTACAACCAAAGATCCAACCTCAAGCATTTTCACGTCGAGGACACGGCATTGAGTAAGGTAACAATACAAACTAGGAACCCAAACGAAGGGAAACTAGGCCCGAATTGGGAAGGACCGTATCAAGTCATCGGAATAACCGATAAAGGCTCGTATAAACTCTAGTCGGGAAACAATATACAACTACCGAACAACTTGAATGTGGAACACTTAAAGCGGTACTACTTCTAAGGTACGAACTTAACTCCATTTTAATTTAGTTACATTACGGACTAAGGTACGCAGGTACTCGGCCAAGGACGAATATGACTATTAGGTCTCAAAGCACGTGTTGTACTCTTTTTCCCTTGAACCGAACTTGTCCCGAAGTAGGTTTTTCAACAAGGTGTTTAACGAGGAAACAGTAAAATGTGTTACTGGCCTTGAACCGAAATTTATGATCGTTTGTATCGAATCAATAGTATTTGAGCTCACACAAGTTTGGGCTTGAATGCTGGGGACCGTTACCCATAGGTTAGGGGAAAATTTTGTATGTCAAAAGCCAAGGCTTGGTGGTTAGGATTCATTGTAAGGGTCAAACAGTCAATGCGAATCATGCCAATGTAGCCCACTCTAGCTATGACACAAGTATTATGCGCCTCCGATCATATACCCTACATATTAAACAATGAAAGAAATCTTTGTTTCCTTTATACTTTTTCACTACGCATTTCGCTTCTTCGATCCTAGATTCTAAAGACCACGGGATACCCCTATTCTAGGTCTATTGTTCAATAAAGAATTTGGACAATACCCTATAAATGGCTCGAAGACGTCCGAAATCTGTGCTCAGAAAGTAAGGCCCCTACGTATAGTCAAAACCTATTAATATGTTACCCTCGGCAAAAACATCGTCTAAGACACTTGAGCATCTTAAAAGCCTTCGATTCTATCAATATTTCGAAGGCACGAGTAACCCGGAGTTGCCATCAAAATTGGGCTCGTACCTCCGCATAATGGATACTCTATATTACCTTTGATTTTATGCTAAGGCATTTAAAATGATGCACAAATAAAAAATTGCAAATAGATGCTGGAAAGTAAAGATACGATATTGTGAAAGGGGGAAATTTTATATATTTCAAAAAATTTACAAAGGCACGATAAATCAGCAATAATACTTGCCCAGATAAATCCCAAATAATACTTATTTAGGGAATTAGTCTATTTGTAACCTCAAGTGTAGCCCAGATAGTTCTCAACAAAAGGTACGAATATAAGAAGTGTTATAACTTTATGCTTAATAGTCAACTCTAGGCATATCATAACCTAAGCATTCTTCCGAGTATGAATACTTTCCCCGATGCCCGCCCATGTCTCAAACCTCTCTCTCTCTCTCTCTCTCACACACACACACACATATATATATATATATAAGCAATCATAGCGCGTAGTCATCACAAATAATTAACGCAACTAGTGCCTCTACTGAGTTTAAATAAAATGCTCGCCTCAAACAGGCCGCAACCCTGAAACAATATGCTTCTAATAACTCCCAGTTCCCAAATTCATAGAACACCTGAACCATCGTAACCCTAAAACTATCGTAACTGATCACAACTCCAACACTCGAATGACTATCACCTCCTTCATGCACGATCATCCCACTAGGGATATTTTCATATTCTTATGTGCCACATATCAATAATTTGAATATCAGCAGTCTATCAACCAGGTGAGTACCATAATACAAATGAACATCCGTAAATCAAAATACAATGCCTTTTTGAACTGCGCACCTCTCTCAGGGATTACTGAGCAATTATAACATTCATCTAAATATATGACACTGACCATTCTGTTCAGAATTCATGACCTTCCGTTCAAGAATGAACCGCCACCTTGTACATGTAAATCATAATCCCTCACCACACCATAATTACCCTTAAGTTGACACTTCTCCTTGTCTTAGCACGACTATCCTTACCCAGAGGTCACTACAAGACATCCTAACATAAAATCGCATCGCCCTAAGGCCCATAAGTTACTGTATTCTTATTAAGCACCCCCATAAGTACCACATCCGAAACACCCACTCTGAAAATACCCTATGTGAATTTAAAAATGATTTTTTACCTTTCTTATACTGGAATGAAGAATCCATAGTCATGCAGAATTACCGCAAGTCCGGCACCATAAAATGTGAATCTCATATTCTATCCTTACACAAATCTGAAAAAAATCTCGATTGTTATATATAAATCTCGAACCCATTAGAACCTTCTTGGGAGTCACCCACTTTTCTCAAATCTAAATTGTACTACCCAAATGGGCTGAAAGACACATGCCTCACTAGCACAACAACACTTAAAGAGGTAACCCTACCTTAACAACACCAATCAAATTCATACTCCGTGCACACTACATCCATCAAAATAACAATTTAATCGTTTCATGCCTTTTCATAAAGTGCAATATAACCCGCATTCAAGAAATTTTCTTACTCAAGTCATCCCCGATCTCAACCTCTACAAGTCATAACTAATCAACAAGTATGCCTTTGACCAAAAACCAATGCCGCACATAATCGTGCAATCAAATTATAGATAGCAGACTACCCCATTTGGCTCAGAGCCATATAACAAAATATCTGATAACTCATCATACCCAAGATAAAATCAAAATCGACCTTACTAAGAAATAAAAGATCACTCTGGTCTCTAGTCCCCCAACAATTACCACACACAACCGATACACATGGTCCATAATTATAGTATAGACCACCGGCGTAGACACATGAATAGGTAAAACTAAGGACTCACGGGGCATATCCAGATAATGAACAAAAATATGATGAAACATACGAATATGTGGAACCAAGGTCAAATAATATAGATGCCTCCTTGTGGAACACTGAGACAATACATGTGATCACTACATCTGAAGCAACAACATCTGGTCTAGCAGGAAAAGCATAAAATCGGTCCTGACCGCCACTTGATCAGCCACCCCTTCTTGGGCGACCCCTAGCTGACTGAGCCCCACCTCGAGCTGGCTAGGCCGGTGGTGGCGCAACTGATGTAGAAGTCATAGCCTGACTCCTCTACTGAGCTGAACCTCCTGTAAGACAAGGGCAATATCTCTTTGTGTAACCCAAATCTCCACACTCAAAGCAACCCCCCTCTGAAAATGGCGGCATGTTCTGAGGCGAACCTCGAGAACTAGAATAACCACCCGAAGAACCTGGTACCGATGAACCCTGAACTGATGGTGCACGAGATGAACTCTGAGATGGAAGTGCACGAAGGGATGACTGACTCTGTTGAGCACTCTATGAACCATGGCTAGCTGATATGCCATGATGAGCTGAACGAGCCATATAAGCGGGCCTATAAGGACGACCCTTACCATGATAGGCCTCCCTCTCCTCACGCTCCTGAGTACAGACCATCTCTAGTCATCGGGCACTATCAACCACCTAATTGAATTTAACACCTGATAAATTCCCCAGAGTCATAAAAAACCGGAACTGATGGTTGAGGCCATTAATGAACCTCCTGGTCTTTTCCCTCTAGGTGGGAACCAACCAAAGTACATGACGAGCCAATTTTGAAAACCGCATCTCATACCGAATCACGGTCAAGTCCTCCTTATGTAAATATTCGAACAATCTGCGCAGTTCCTCTCTGTGGGTCTGTTGCACAAACTTCTCCAGAAATAATACGGAGAACTCATGCCAGGATAGTGGTGCTGAACCAACTGGTCTGCTCCTCTCATAAGTCTTCCACCATCTGAAGGCTGCTCTAGTCAGCTGAAAAGTAGTAAATGAGACTCCACTAGTCTCCATAATACCTGCTATACGGAGCATCTGCTGGCATCTGTCCAAGAAATCCTGAGCATATTCTAACTCAACACCACTAAATGATGGAGGTCGAAGCCTCCCAAATCTCACAAGTCTCCTTTGCATATTTTAACTAAGCAACGATAGTTGGTTGGGCTGGTAGTGTCCCCGATATCTGAAGTCACTGCACTACCTGCTCTGGAGTCTGGGCAACAAGGGTATGAGTACCTCCCCTGGCCTGAGAAGTAGCTAGTGCGGCCTGAGCCGAAACCACCCGAGCTATTCCTGTGCAAATAGTCAATATCTGTGATAGAGCCTCCTGAAGGCCTGGGATCACAATGGACACTGCTGGTGCCTGAACTGGTCTTGCTGGCTCAACTACATCTGGAATCTGCTCCTGAACTGGATTAACTGGTGGTGCTACAGTTGCTGCTCCAACTGTTGTGCGAGCGACACCTCGACCTCTACCTCGGCCCTGGCCTCTACCATGGCCCCGACCTCTTACGGCCCTAACTGGTGGCACTGGTCGCTGACTGTCTGATCCGGTAGTACGTGTCCTAACCATCTGTGAGAGAATAGAAAAACATAAATTTAGTTCCCGGAATCAACAAATTCGCACGACACAGTACAAGAAAGTAAAATTTTCCTAAGGGTTCGGCAGCCTCTCGAAGATAAGTACAGACGTGTCCGTACCGATTGGCAAGACTCTACTAAACCTGCTCATGACTTGTGAGACCTATGTAACCTGGAGCTCTAATACGAACTTGTCATGACCCAAAATCCTAACCTGTCATGATGCCGCCTATATCAATACTAGGCAAGCCGATAACCTCAATAAGTCACAATAATCCCTTAAGTTTGAAAATATAATATTTGAATTCCATAGAAAACCTCACAATTTCAGATACAAACCACTCCCAAAACCTGATGTCACTAAGTACATGAGCATCTAAATAATAACAAAATCTGACGAATAAGAACACCGTCTGAAAATATAGAACAGTACAATAACTGAAAGGAAAGAGAGTCAAGGTCTGAGGACACCAAGCAACTACCTTGATAGTCTCCAACAAATAAATCCTCAAATCTGGCAAACGCCGTATCTGGAAGTACCTGGATCTGTACACGAGGTGCAAAGTGTAGTATGAGTACAACCAACTCAATAAGTAACAAGACTAACCTCTGGGCTGAAAATAGTGACGAGCTTAACAGGTACAGTCTGGTACATAAATAACTGTACAAAAATGTAGCCATGCTTTCCAGTTCAACAGTTAATTTCAGTTCAGGAAAAATAGATAAAATCTGCATGATATGAGAAATATGACATCACTATATCTACATGCCAAAGTATATGTTAAATGTGATGTACCACAATGGAAGCCTCGTGTACTCACACTCTCAGAATACTCAATCACTCAGTACTGTATATGGCCAATCCAGCCTAGTTAAGATTCATCCCAAGTATATATGTATATCTATCAACTGACAATCAGTCACTCAGTACTGTATAAGGAAAATCCATTCAAGGGAAAGATCCATCCGCAAATGTCAAGGATTCTGACAAGATCCATGTCTAGGGAAAATCCATCACTCAATATAAATGCTTCGGGCAAGATCCATGCCCATGGAAGATCCATCCCTCAATATATATATTTATGGCAAGATCCATGCCCAAGGAAGATCCATCCAAGATATATATATATATATATATATATATATATATATATATATATATATATATATATATATATCAACTGCGCTCATTGTGGGGGGTGCAGACTCCGGAGAGGCTCCTTCAGCCCAAGTGCTATAATAGCCATATTCAGGCATAAATAAATAACCATAATTATCACTCAAAATCTCCAGTCTCTCGGGCTCTCAACGACATGAAAATTAACTCGACATAATGATATGATGTATCAATAAATGACAACAGAGACTGGGATATGATATGCAAGTGACAGATGTGACTGAGTAAAAAATTATATTTTAAAACAAATAGTTCAACAGTAATACGACCCATGTGGGTCCCAAAATATATCGGCGTGTGGCCTAAACATGATCTTTAAAATGAGTCTCAACTCAATTTCTTTAACACAAAAAACTACATAGAAAATGCCAAGATTATATGACTACAAAATTCCACGCAACCAATTCGTCACAATTTCTATGATGCACGCCCACACGCTCGTCACCTAGCATGTGCGTCATCTCCAAACAATTCATACAACACGTAATTCAGGGATTCATACCCTCATAACAAAGTTTAGAAGTGTTACTTACCTCAAACCCTGTAATTCTTTACTCAGCTGTGCCTTTGCCTCTCAAATTTGCCTCCGAAAACCTCGTATCTAGTCACAATTAATTATATTCAGTCAATAAAAATCATAGGAATTTATTCCATATGAAAATACTAATTTTCTAACAAAATCTGAAATTTAACTCAAAAATCGCTCGTGGGGTCCACGTCTCGAAATCCGATGAAACTCACAAAATCCGATAACCCATTCAGTTACGTATTCAACCATACTAATTTCACTCAAATCCGACTCCAAATCGATATTCAAATCCCAAAAATTCACTTTATGAAATTTCTACAATTTCCCCCAAATTTCCATCTCAAAATGCTGATTAAATGATGAAAACAATGATATATTCATGTATGTTAACCAAATCTGAGTTAGAATCACTTACCCTGATGAATTTCTTGAAAATCCCACGAAACATCGCCTCAAACCTAGCTCCCAAAGTCCAAAAATGAAATAATACCCTAACCCCCGGCTACATAGTACCAAGTCTGCTCTCTCAATGTGCGGTCCACACATTTTCAAGTACTGCCGCTCATTTTCAAGTTCTGTGGCCGCAGTCCAAATTGTGCGGCCGTACTTCACAGTGACAGCTTACCAGGCTTCAGTAAAATACTCATACTTTCTGTACAAATGTCCAAATGATTAATTCTATACTTTTCTAGAAACTAGATTCAAAGGGCTACAACTTTTGTTTTTGAATGATCTCCGAATTCGTTGTAGAGTAAGTGATATAGGCCATCGAAGTTGGACCATCGATCCTGCAGAACCCCTGAAGTGCGGCCGCACTCAAAATTGTGTGGACTGCACTTTTCCTCTGAATTGCGGCCGCACTCAAAAATGTGCGGTCCGCACTTTTCCTCTGAAATGCGGCCACACTCAAAATTGTGCGGTACGCACTTTTCCAAAAGTTCCAGAACAACATTAGAGTGCCAAAATACCCGCACTCACTCAAAAACTCACCCCGAAACTCACCGAGCCACTCGGGATCCCGTTCAAATATACCAACAAGTCCCATAACATGATACTGATGTACTAGGGGTTTCAAATCACGTCAAACAACACTAAAACCATGAATCATACCCCAATTCAAGCCTAATGAAGTTTGAAACTTCCAATATCTACAAACGATGTCGGAACCTATCCAATCACGTCCGATTGACCTCAAAATTGGCACACAAGTCATAAATGACATATCGAAGCTATGAAAACTTTTAGAACTAGATTCTGACTCCGATATCAAAAAGTCCACTCCCTAGTCAAATTTCCAAACATAAATTTCTATTTGAGCCATTTCAAGCCTAATTTAGCTACGTGCTTCCAAAACATTTTTCGGGCAAGCTCCTAAGTCCAAAATCACCATACGTAGCTATTGGAATCATCAAAACTCTATTCCGGGGCCGTTTACACATAAGTCGACATCCGGTCAGTATTTTAACCTAAGCTTTAAACCTTGAAACTAAGTGTTCCAATTCATTCCAAAACCTCACCGGACCCGAAACATTCATCCCGGTGAGTCACATAATAACTGTAAAGCATAAATTGGGCAGTAAATGGGGAAATGAGGTTGTAATACTCAAAACGACCGGCCGGGTCATTACAATTTTAAAGTTGACAAGGAAGTTGACATCTTTAACTGTTGAAGTTCAAGAAGTAAATGTAGTACAAGAACATGTTAATAAACTAGTTCCAAACCAAATTGAACAACAATCAAATCCAACACAAGTTGAGCAAGTTGTACAAGCACCTATTTCAAGGTCTACACGAGAACGTCATGTACCAACTAGATTAAATCTAATAGTACAAGATGATGTATCAAATGAAGTTGATCATAATGATGTTGACCGTAAGACCTATGAAGAGGCTATACAAAGTTCTGACTATGACAGATGGCAAAAGGCCGTGGAATCTGAAATAAAATCATGAAGGAAAATAAAGTATGGACTTTAGTTGAACCTTCAAAGGATATAAAACCTATAGGTTGTAAATGGGTTTTTAAGAAAAAGATTGGAGCAAACAAAAAGGTGAAGACCTACAAAGCACGTCTTGTTGCCAAGGGATATCATCAGAAAGAAGGAGTCGACTATGATGAGACATTCTCTCCCGTGGTAATGCTCAAATCAATTCATATTTTGCTTGCTATAGCATCACACTACGATTATGAAATATGGCAAATAGATGTGAAAACTGCTTTTTCTTAATGGTGAGCTAGAAGAGGATGTGTATAAGACACAACCTGAAGGCTTCACATCCCCGCCTGATCATTATAAAATTTGCAAGCTGCATAGATCCATTTATGGACTAAAGCAAGCTTCTCGAAGTTGGAATATTCTCTTTAATAAGTCAATTTTGTTAGATACGAAGAAGAGTCTTATGTGTACAAAAGGGTTAGGGGAAGCACAATCATATTCTTAGTATTGTATGTTGATGATATATTGCTTATAGGAAATGATATACCGGCATTGCAAAGTATCAAGATTTGGCTATCAGAACAGTTCTCCATGAAAGACTTGGGAAAAGCACCTTATATATTGGGAATAAAGATCTATAGAGATTGATCTATGAAGTTGCTTGTGCTTTCCCAGTCCTTGTACATTGATAGCATCTTAAAGAGGTATAACATGGATAATTCCAAAAGAGGCTATCTACCGATAGGCACTGGAATTACTCTCAGTAGGGAGGATTGTCCTAAAACACCTGAAGAGAGAGGACGCATGAGTAGGATCCCATACGCTAGTGCAGTGGGAGCTATCATGTATACCATTACATGTGCACGCCCTAATGTGGCTTATGCACTAGGAGTGACTAGCCGATATCAGGAAAATCCTGGTGAGGAACATTGGAATGTGGTAAACACCATTCTTAAGTACTTAAGAAGGACTAAAGTCCAGTTCCTCATTTATGGAGATTCTCAGTTATAGTTTAAAGGTTATACTGATGCAAGCTTCTCTTCAGATAGAAATGATAGCAAATATATTTCTGGTTATATATTCACCTTAAACGGTGGTACAGCGAGTTGGAAAAGTTCCAAACAAGCTACAACAGCTAATTCAGTTACTGAAGCAGAATATATAGCAGCTAGTGAAGCTGCTAATGAAGCTGTATGGATGAAAAAGTTCTTAACTGAACTTGTTGTGGATGCTTCAATAGAAGGTGCAGTTCCATTGTTGTGTGACAATACTAGAGCCATTGCTCAAGCAAAAGAACCAAGATCCAACCAAAAATCAAAACATGTTTGGCGAAGGTATCACTTGATAAGACAGATCATTGAATGTGGAGACGTCGAGATTCAAAAGGTTGATGGAAAGGAAAATGTTGTAGACCCATTCACTAAATCTCTTGGAGCAAAGGAGTTTGACAAGGACAAGTGGAAATTGAGAATGAAGTACAAGAGTGATTGGCTCTAGAGAAAGTGGGAGATTGTTAGTGATATATTAGATATTCCATAGATCCAATCTCATATTTGATGATTTGAACATATTTTTGTGAATGTTATTTGATATAAAACTATATGGCATTTGATATTCGTTTATCATAGTTATTATTAATTGCTTGATTAATTTAGTAAGGTCCTTGATTAAATTTTGAGACTTGTCATCATGATGGAGACCATGATAACGAGAGTAAAGTTACAACTTAATCTAAATTTTGTTCTTGATCGTTGGATTATTAATTTGGATATTAGTAAACCGGTTAGATCAATATTTATGTGATCGTCTTTATGGGATAAAGATTAGTTGATCTCATTAACTAAATCACATAAATAGATGATGCATATAGAGATATGATCATTGAACCGATTCATTGGATAATTCTTAATGGTTAGAATTAACATAAACTGTCAATAGGATATTCTCTTGAAGAATGTGATGTAAGAGTTTCCTTTGACCTGATATCATCATAGTAATTGACAAGTTATTTATTATGCTCTGATACTAGACACCTATGGCCGTATGGCAATAGTTGAAAGGATATTGGGTACGATTAAATACTTGTAGAATTAGTGATTGATCAAGATGGAGTCTGTCAATTCTTAGTAATGAGTTTAAGCTCCATGTTGTCATGAATTATAACCGACCAAATTAAGACCTTGGCCAGGGCCGTTGAATGAAAAATTTGAACACATTATTTTTCGTTCAATTTGTTCGCGATTTTCATTGATCAAAGAGTTGATAGTAAAGATCGGTCTCGGTGTGGATACGCATAGAATCTTTGCATTATCGAAGAAAACTCTGAAACTAGGCTCTCTTCACGAGGTATGTCTTAGATCCGATCTTTGACATGTAAATAAATTTTAAATACGATAAGTTCTGCTTAGGATTGTTATTGTCTTCCGCTGCGTGTTATGATCACCTATATGCAATCCAACTGATACAACACCATTACAACTTTAACTATTCAAAAGATACGTCCTTCTTCAAGTATAATGTTTCCTAAGAAAGTGTAAATTTCTCACTTATGTCCATCCTTGTAAGTATTTATTTGAAAGATTTAAGTGCATAAAAGTCGATTAGCATTTTGGAGTTATTTTAGTCGTTCAATATTTAGCGTGGAACATTCGTACTTTAAAATATATATATATATATATATATATATAGATAGATAGATATAGATATAGAAGATGTAGATATAGATACAGATTGTATGCAGGTCGAGGTTCGTATTTGTTGTGAAACAATGACAAACGAAGAATCATCAAAAATATTAATAAGTAACTATATTTTCCTTCTCTTTTTCTACATTTAACTTTTTATACTAAGTATCTTCCATTTTACAAGATATATACCAAAAAAGGACTTGAGAATCCATAGTTCGCTGTTCCAGCACGAGTATTTTGTTTGTGAAAGAGAAATTATTTTAAAGATAATTTTTTCTATTTTGCATGTTTTCCCACAAAGTTTCTTAAATATATTTTTATTTCTAACAATTTTTTTATTTGGAGATTTATATTTGGATTTTATTATTATGAAAATTCAAATGAAAAAAGATTAAAAGTACAACTTGACCTGATTTATTAGAAATACTTTATCTTTTTAGTGTAATTATTGAATGATTTCACTAAGTACTATTATTTTTTTATGATTTTTCCTTTATGAGTTTTTGAATTCTTATATTTTTTGCCTTGGAATTTGAGCATGTTATTACGATATCACTTGATTCTTTATCCTGAAATTACCAATTGCCTATTCAATTCAATAGCTACAGGTTTCCGTGAACCTAGTAGCTTGTCTATAACCTGTATTTGTATTGAAAAATTCATTAAATGTATAAGAATATTTAGCTTATAACCCAGTCCGTTCATCCAATTAGTATCGTATATTAACTCAGATTTTTGTAGGAACCCATAAACCTAAAATCTTGGACCCGCCTTTGATTCATTGGGTTCCATAAAAAGATTAGGAAGAGAAAGATCCAACCATAAAAAGTGAAAATTAAAGTTCCCTGAAGAAATAATATATTTCTTAAATTTTTATTATTCATATGGGAAAGAGAAAAGAATTGAACTTTTGGTCTTTTTTCTTCATTTTGGTTTTCAGGTCTCCAAGAAACTATTGGATAAATATAGTTCAAAAAATATTCTTGATACACTAATTATTGAGGTCTTTCGGACTCAAACGTTACCCTTTTATCATCTTCAGTGTTTTTCATAAATTCAGTACTGAAATCACTAGCTTAATTAAGGAGAGGGAAAAATCGAAGACAACTTTGAAGAAGGGGTAAAGCTCAAGTTTTTGACGAGAAATGCAAGGCTACAATTATAAAGAAGGAACATGTATTTTCTCTCAAAGATATGAGAAAATAGTGAGAGAACATGTGTTAATCAGTTGTCACGACCCAAAATCTCAAACCGTCGTGATGGCGCCTCACACTTGATAGGCAAATCGGATATAATAATAAAGAATAAAAATTAATGGAAATTTGTAGAAATAGCATAAGTCTGAAATCTTAACATAACCTGATGCCGCTAATACATGATAAACTCTCTAGAAACTAGTAAATACAGATTCATGAGCTCTACAAAGTCTGAAAATTAAATAACAATACTGTCTGAACTAAAGCAACAGTACATAAGGAAATACAAGTTAAGACTGCGGGCGGATATACAGCTCTACTTCATCTCTCGATAGTCCGCTAAACAAGCAACTCTGCTAATGATAGCTGGTACCAACAACTGGATCTACACAATTAAGTGTAGAGTATAGTATGAGTACAACTGACCCAATGTACTCAATAAGTATCGTAACTAACCTCGGCGAGGTAAATGAAGAAAGAATTACAAGTAATACCTGCTATAACCTGTACAGTTTCATAAATTTAACAAGTATGGAACAAAGATGTGATCAAGTATAAAGCATAGAAGGTACTATCTCTCTATGTGTGTGTGTACCATTACTGTTACGAGCCAAAATCACACATGTCGTGATGGCGCCTATCTTAATACTAGGCAAGCCGACAACCTCAAAAAATCACAATTTCCTTTAAGTTTGACAACATAATATTTAAATACAATACAAAAAATCTGGCAAGTACCGATACAAACACTCCCAAAACCTGGTGTCACTGAGTACATGATCATCTAAATGATAACAATATTTGACTGATAAAACACTGTCTGAAAATATAGAACAGTACAAAAACTAAAAGGAAAGAGAGTCAAGGTCTGCAGACGTCAAGCAACTACCTCGATAGTCTCCAATGGATAAAGCTTCAAAAAAATAGCAATTGCCGTGTCCGGGAGTACCTGGATCTGCACACAAGGTGTAGGGTGTAGTATGAGTACAACCAACTCAGTAAGTAACAATACTAAATAAAGAGCTGAAGATAATGACGATCTTCACAACTAAGTCAAATTACAATAATTTCCAACATAATAAGGTAGGCATGCTTTCAAGTTCATCATCTAAAACTCAAACAGTAATTCCATGTCAATTTCAACTAAAACAGAAGATAATGTCTTTAAGAAATTTTCAAAACAATGATATATGACAGCTGAACTACAACAAAAATGAAATCAATGCATCATCTCTGAGCAATAGTCACTCAGTCATCCCATTCACTCTAACCTCACAATCACTCTTCCCTCACAGTCACTCATTCCTTTCAATCACTCAGCGCTCAACATTTAGCACTCGCACTCAGTAGGTACCTGCGGTCACAGGGGGTGTACAGACTTCGGAGGGGCTTCTTCAGCCCAAGCGCTACAACAAGCCAATCATGGCATAAATCAATAAAACATGTTGTGGCGTGCAGCCCGATCCCATAATTATCCTCACAATCAGGCCCTCGGCCTCACTAAGTCATCAACTTCTCCAGTCTCTCGGGCTCTCAGAAATCATGATAACTAGCCCAAACAATAATGATATGATGCATCAATAATGAGCAATAGAGAGTGAGATGTAATATGCAAGTAAAATCGTGACTGAGTATGAAACAATAATTTAGCAGATAATTCATCATGTACACGACCTCTGTGGGTTCCAACAGTGTCAACACATGGTTTAAACATGATTTATAGATTAATTTCTCTGATAGGTGGAAAATGTATGGATATCAACAGATTATTCAATTACACAGTTCCATAGAATTGACCAAGTTACAATTCCTACGATGCATGGCCACACGCCCATCATCTAGCATGTGCGTCACCTCAAAACCGATCACATAACAGAAAATTCGGGGTTTCATACCCTCAGAACCAGATCTAGAACTATTACATACCTCAAACCATACGATTATTTAATGTGCAATGCCTTTGCCTCACGAATCGGCCTACAAACGCCTCGAATCTAGCCAAAAATAATTTGATTCGGTCAATACAAATTATAGGAATTAATTCCATAGGAAAATACTAATTTTCCAACAAAAATCCAAAATTTCACCCAAATATCGCCCGTAGGGTCCACGTTTCGGAATTCGACAAAAGTTACAAAATCTGAATGCACATTTAACCACGAGTTCAACCATACAAATTTTACCATTGTTTTCCTTGAAAATATCCCGAAAATCGCCTCTTCCCGAGCTCAAATTCGTCAAAAATGGAAAATGGGACGATTCGTCCCATTTTCAGAACTTAAACTTTCTGTCCAGGCATTCCTTCTTCGCGAACACGACCCTTGACTCGCGTTCACGAAGCACAAATGAAAATTAGAAATTCCAACTTCTACATTCGACGCCTAAACCTATCAAATCAAGTTCGATTGACCTCACATTTTGCACACAAGTCCTAAATGACATAATGGAGGTATTTTGTTTCCCAGAATCGGATTCCGAATACGATATAAAAAAGGTTCACTCCCCGGTCAAACTTCCAAACCTAAATTTCTATTTTAGCTATTTCGAGCCTAATTTAACTACGGACTTCCAAATAATTTTCCGGAAACGCTCCTAAGTTCAAAATCACCATACGGAGCTATTGGTATCATCAAAATTCTATTCCAAGGTCGTTTACACATAAGTTGATATCCGGTCACTATTTCAACTTAAGCTTTATACCTTGGAAATAAGTGTTCCAATTTATTCCAAAACCTCACCGGACCTGAACCAATTACCTTGACAAGTCACATAACAACTGTAAAGCATAAATGGAGCAGTGAATAGGGGAACGGGGTCGTAATACTCAAAACGACCGGCCGGGTCGTTACATTCTCCCCCTCTTAAACAAACTTTCATCCTCAAACGGGTTTAGAATGATCACTGGAGCCTCAAATAGGTGTGGATATTTTCTCAGCATCTCCCGCTTAATTTCCCAAGTAGCTTCTCTGACTGGCTGGCCTCTCCACTGCGATTTCACTGAAACTATGTTCTTTGATCTCATTTTTCGAACATGTCGATCTAAAATGGCCATCGGCTCCACATCATAAGTCAAATTACCATCCAACTGCACTGTGCTAAAATCCAAAACAAGAGACGGATCTCATACGTACTTTCGGACCATAGATACATGAAATACGGGATAAACATCCGATAGACTAGGTGGCAAAGCAAGTTCATAAGCCACCTTTCCAATCTTCTTAAGTATTTAAAAAGGACCAATATATCGAGGGCTCAACTTTCCCTTCTTCTCGAACCTCAACACACGCTTCATGGGTAAAATCTTGAGCAGAACCTTCTCTCCAACCATGTAAGTAACATAACGGACCTTCCTGTCGGCATAACTCTTTTGTGTAGAATGCGCCGTGCAAAGTTGATCCTGAATCAAGTTAACCTTTTCCAAAGCATCCTGAACCAAATTAGTACCCAATAGCCTAGTCTCACCCTGCTCAACCCAACCCACCAAAGACCGACATCGTATCCCATATAAAGCCTCATACGGAGCCATCTGAATGCTCTATTGGTAACTGTTATTGTAAGAAACTCCGCAACTGGAAGAAACTAATCCCAAGAAACCCCAAAATCAATGACACAAGCAAATAGCATATCCTCCAATATCTGAATAGTGTGCACGGAATGTCCGTCCGTTTGAAGGTGAAATATTATACTCAACTGAACCTGTGTGCCCAATTCTCGCTACACTGTTTTCCAAAACTGTGATGTAAACTACGTGCCCCGATCTGAAATGATGGACACTGGCATACCGTGAAGGCAAAGAATCTCGCGGATATAAATCTCTGCTAACCACTACGAAGAATAAGTAGTACCAACTGGAAGAAAATGTGCGGATTTGGTCAACCGATCTACAACCACCCAAACAACATCAAACTTCCTCAATGTCCGTGGGAGCCCAACTACGAAGTCCATGGTAATACGCTCCCACTTCCACTCCGTAATTTCATGTCTTTGAAGCAATCCACCCGGTCTCTGATGCTCGTACTTCACCTATTAACAATTTAAACACCGAGCTACAAACCCAACTATATCTTTCTTCATTCGCCTCCACCAATAGTGGTGCCTCAAATCCTGATGCATCTTCGCGGCACCTGGATGAATGGAGTACCACGAACTGTGAGCCTCTTGGAGAATCAACTCACGCAAACCATCTACATTAGGCACACATAGCCAACCCTATATGTGTAATACACCATCATCCCCAATAGTGACTTCCTTGGCATTACCGTGCTTAACCGTGTCCTTAAGGACAAGCAAATGGGGGTCACCCTACTGACGTTCTCTAATACGATCATAAAGAGAAGACTGAGAAACCACACAAGCCAAAACTCGGTTCGGCTCGGAAATATCCAATCTGACAAACTGGTTGGCCAAGGCCTGAACATCTAATTCTAAAGGCCTCTCTGCTACCGATAAGTATGCTAAGCTGCCCAAACTTTCTGCCTTATGACTCAAGGCATCAGCCACTATATTGGACTTTCCGGGATGATAAAGAATGGTGATATCATAATCCTTAAGCAACTCCAACCACCTCCGCTGCTGCAAATTAAGATCGTTTTGTTTAAACAGATATTGTAGACTCTAATGATCGGTATAAAACTCACAATGGACATTGCACAAATAATGCCGCCAAATCTTCAAGGCATGAACAATAGCTGGTAACTTAATGGATCGGATAATTCTTCTCATGTACCTTTAACTATCTGGACGCATAGTCAATCACCCTACCATCTTGGATCAGCACTGTGCCTAGACTAATATGCTACGCGTCACAATACATAGTATAAGACCCTGAACCTATAGGCAACACCAATACGGGGGGCTATAGTCAAAATTGTCTTGATCTTCTGAAAGCTCACTTTACACTCATCCGACCACTTGAACAAGTGCAAAAATGCTGCTGGGGCGTTGGTCAACCCAAAAGACATTACAACAAATTCAGAGAGACCATAACGGGTCCTGAATGCCATCTTTAAAATATCCGAATCCCAAATTTTAATCTTGTGATACCCGGATCTCAAATCAATTTTGGAGAATACCCTTGCTCCTTGAAGCTGGTCAAACAAATCATCAATACACGGTAAAGGATACTTGTTCTTGATTGTAACTTTGTTCAACTACTTGTAATCGATGCACATCCGCATAGCACTACAAACATAACCAGTTCACCCCAAGGTGACACACTAGGACTAATAAAACCCTTATCAAGAAGTTCCTAAAGTTGCTCTTTCAATTCAGCTGGTGCCATATGATACGGAGGAAAACAAATAGGTAGCCCGGCATCAAGTCAACTCCGAAATCAATATCCCTGTTGGGTGGCATGCCCGACAGATCTGCAAGAAATACATATGAAAACTCTCACACTACCTGTACCGAATCAGCAGTAGGAGTATTTGCATTAAAATTTATCATAAATTCCAAATATGATAAACCCCTCTTCCCAACCATACGTTGGGCCTTCAAATAAGAAATCACCCTACTGGGGACATAATCTAGAGAACCTCTCCATTCGACCTTCAGCAACCCCGGCATCGCCAACGTCACAGTTTTTGCATGACAGTCCAGAATAGCATGACATGGAGACAACCAATCCTACCCATAATTACATTAAAATCAACCATACTGAGCAATAAAAGATCAACTCTAGTCTCAAGTCACCCAATAGTTACCACACAAGACCGATACACGTGGTCCACAATAATAGATCGCCCACTAGCGTAGATACACGAACATGTGAAACTAAGGACTCACATGACATATCCATATAATGAGTAAATTACAATGATACATACGAATTAGTGGATCTGGGTCAAATAATATAGAAGCTTCCTTGTGGCACACTGAGACAATACCTATGATCACTGCATCTTAAGCAACAACATCTGGCCTGGCAGGAAAAGCATAGAATTGGGCCTAACAGCCACCTGATCGGCCTCCCCCTCTTAGGCGACCCCTGGCTGCCTAACCCCCACCCCGAGTTGGCTGAGCGGGTGGCCAAGTAACTGGTGTGGAAGTCGTAGATTGATTCCTCTGCTGCACTGGACCTCCCGGGCGACGAGGACACTGCCTCCACATATGCATAAAGTCCCCGCACTCAAAGCAACTCCCCAGTATTGGTAGTGGTGAGGACTGAATCGGGCCCCGAGAACTAAAATAACCGCTAAGAGCACCCGGTGTAAATGAACCCTAAACTGAAAGAGCATGGGATGAACTCTAGGCTGGAAGGGCACTAAGAGATGACTGACCCTCATGAGAATTGTATGAACCATGACTGGATGATGCACCACAGTGAACTGGACGACCCGTCTGAGTGTACCTGTAAGGAGGACCCCCGCCGTGGTAAAACTGACCCCCTGAAGGAACACCGCTATAACCACCCTGTCCACGAGGCCTCTTGGCCTCCCTCTCTCTACGCACCTGGCTACGGACCATCTCTATCTGGATAGCAATGTGAACCACCTCGTCAAAAGTAGCACCAGATACCCTCTCCCTAGTAACTTCCATCAATGAACCTCCTAATACTCTCCCTATCAGTGGGAACCAACCAAACTGCGTGACGAGCAGACTTAGAAAATGTCATCTCGTACTGTGTCACAGTCATGCCATCCTGATGTAACTGCTCAAACTATCTGCGCAGCTCCTCTCTGTGAGACTACAGCATGAACTTTTCCGAAAAGAGAACGAAAAACTCCTGCCATGTAAATGGTGATGCACCAATCTGCCCGTGCCTCATATAGGCCTCCCACCATATGCAGGAAGCCCCAGAAAACTAAAAAGTAGTCAACAAGTCCCCACTAGTCTCCAAAATACCTGTTGTCCGAAGTACCCGTTGGCTCTTATCCAGAAAACCCTAAGCATCCTCTGACTAAGTATCGCTTAATGACGAAAGTTGAATCCTCCCAATGTCACGCCCTGAAATCGGGGAGCGCGATCGGCGCTCAACGAAGTAAACCCGCCCGAGCAAGCCAATCGATTTTATTCTACCCATCCATGAATAAGAATAATACATATTTTTGTTAATTAGACAATAAGATGATCATGTCAACAATACCAATTCATTACCATAAGTTATCTCATTTAATAAGTTTCAAATCACACACACACCTTTATGGTTCAAAGTGGAACGAGTGATTTTATCCTAACACAATTTGTTTAACATTCCCAACACCCATATACAACCCACACTAAGTCTACAGAGCCTCTAAGAATACCAAAGAATACAATGATAGTGCCGGCAACAAGGAAACGATAACACATACAAAGAAAACGATGCACAACCCCGGAATGAGATGGGGCTAACCAAGTCAAATGGGAAGAATGAGCACTGCTATCAGTGGTCAATATCCTCCGCAGTGGAACCACCTGCATCCATTAAAGATGTAGCGCCCCCGGCAAAAAGTGACGTTAGTACATGTCGAATAGTACTAGTATGAAAACCAAAACCCCAATTTAAGAATTTGAAATACAATATGAATATGATGATTCATGGTGACAATAGAATATCATAGATATCCATTTAAGCTAAAGCAAGCTTATCAAGAGCTGGCAATAGAATTTATAGAATTTAAGATGAGATCCTCTGTAACCATTTTCATACAAAGTGACCCCGCCGCCTGACCCCAATGTATGCAGGTAGAGGTGTAAGCACAATACCAAAACTCTTCTCAAGCGGCCCTGCCACCTCACCCCAATGTATGTTGCTGGATGTATAAACATAGTACTAAAAACCTACACAAAGCGGCCATGCCTCCTCACCCCAATATATGTGGGTGGAAACGCATCAACGATACCAATACCTATATAAAACGTCCATGCCGCCTCACCCCAATATATATAGGTGGGTGGTGGTGCAACAACAATACCAAGAATCATACACAAAGCGGCGTTGCCGCCTCACCCCAATGTATGCGGGTGGAGGTGTAATCCTAATCACAATCTCTGCACAATTAGGCATAATAATTTCCACATAAATCACGACTTGGAATCATAACATATAGATACACAATCAATAGTTTGGAACACATCCTCAATTTATAATACAATATAATAAGATCATTTGAAACACGAATTGAACATATATCTTTGTCACAAAACTTATTCGGAATACTCGATTTGTAATAAATATATTGGAGCTTAAAAGGATATTGGGGGTTCCAATTCTTAAAGAAGAGTTTAGCCAACATACCTCAATTGAGTTTCCTTAAACTCTAAAATATTCCGGAATTCTTAGTAACTTTAATCTATTTTAGAAATATAACAAGTTGAACCAAAATTAGGAAGATGATCATGGTTCTAGCTCATTTGAGCATTTTATCAAACACTAGGTGTGCATTAAGGTTTCAAGGTCCTTTTATGGAGGATTCCATCATCCCACAACCCATTCTTTACCATTTTTAGCTCACAATCTTCCTACATTATTTGATAACACATGCATGCAAAATAAACAACTCCCAAACCCAAGAATTGTCTTGCTAATTACGGATTTTTAGATAAATTTTGAAATTAAGGGCTAGGGTGTAGAATCTTACCTCTAGGATGAAGACCTAGTGAGTTTTCCTTGTTAATCTTCAAAGCTTTGAGCAAGAATTGAAGGACAATTAGTTGAAGATCACTCTTCCACACTAGGGCACTCTCTCACTCTCAAAATATTAGGTTTTAGCTCAAAAATGGTCCATTGTGTCTATTTAATCGAAATAGGGTCAAATTATAAAAATCCAAAAGTGAAGCTCCAGAACAGGATCTGCGGTCGCATATGCGATCGCAAAATTTATATGCGGTCCGCATATCGGCCGCACAATTGGTGCCGAAAATTGGGGGTCGCCTGCCTGGGTCTGTGGTGGTTATGCGGCCCGCAGACCTGTTCTGCGATCGCATAATACACTGCAGAATTGGTCTATGGTCGCATAATGCACCACGGAACTGGTCTGCGGTCGCATAATGCACCGTAGATCTTCCTCCAAGCTGCCCCGTATCTGCTTCACTCTGGGGCCATTATGCGGTCTGCAGAATTATTCTGTGACCGCATAGTGGGTCGCAGAAATATCCTCTTCTGCAGAAACCATTCCTTTACTCCCCAGTGCATTGTTCAACCCAAAAAGGCCGAGCACATGATCCTAGTTCGGCATCACGAAAACAAAACTTACCTTGCAAAATTTACGGGGCCTTATACCCAAATCTCTCAAGTCTACTCTACCCATCATTAGCCATAACGGGGACTATCAGGGCCGGAGCAGCTACAACCGGCTGGGCTGGTAGTGCCCCCGCTATCTGAAGTCCCTACACTACCTGCTCTGAAGTATGGGAAATAGGGGTATGAGTACCTCCCCGGCCTGAGAATTTACTGGTGTGGCCTGAACCGAAACCACCCGAGCAAGGCCTGTGCAAACAATCAATATCTGTGATAGAGCCTCCTTGAGGCCTGGAATCACAATAGGCATAGCTAGTGCCTGAGCTGGTCCCGCCGGCTCAACTATATCTGGAGTCTGCTCCTGAGTTGGAGCAACTGGTGGTGCTACAGGTGCTGCTCTGACTGCTGTACGAGCTATACCTCGACCTCTACCTCGGCCCCGGCTTCTACCATAGCCCCGGCCTCTCGCGGCCCTAACTGGTGGCACTTGTTGCTGACCGTCCGATCCGATAGTAGATGTCCTCACCATCTATGAGAGAATAGAATAACATAAATTTAGTTTTCGAAATCAACAAATTCGCACGACAGAATACAAGAAAGTGAAATTTTCCTAAGGATTCGGCGGCTTCTCAGAAATAAGTACAGACGTCTCCGTACCGATCCGCGAGACTCTACTAAACCCGCTCATGAATCGTGAGACCTTTGTAACCTATGCTCTAATACTAACTTATCACGACCCAAAATCACACCTGTCATGGTGGCGCCTATCTTAATAATAGGCAAGAGGACAACCTCAATAAATCACGATTTCCCTTATGTTTGAAAACATAATATTTATATACAATATAAAAATCTCGCAAATACTAATACAAACAATCCCAAAACCCAGTGTCACTGAGTACATGAGCATCTAAATGATAATAATGTTTGACTGATAAAACAATGTCTGAAAATATAGAACAGTACAAAAACTAAAAGGAAAGAGAGTCAAGGTCTGCGAATGTCAAGAAGCTACCTCGATAGTCTATAACGGATAAAGCTTTAAAAAACTAGCAACCGTCGTGTCTGAAAGTGCCTAGATCTGCACACGAGGTGCAGGGTGTAGTATGAGTACAACCAACTCAGCAAGTAACAATACTAAATAAAGAGCTGAAGATAGTGACGAGCTTCACAACTAAGTCCAATTACATTAATTTCCAACATAAGAAGGTAGGCATGCTTTCAAGTTCATCATCTAAAACTCAAACAGTAATTTCATGTCAAGTTGAACTGAAACAGAAGATAATTTCTTTCAGATATTTTTCAAAAAAGTGATATATGACAGCTGAAGTACAACAATAATGAAATCAATGCATCCTCTCAGAGCAACAGTTACTCAGTCCTCACAATCACTCCAAACTCACAGTCACTCATTCCTCTCAATCACTTAGCGCTCAGCACTCGGCACTCGCACTCAATAGGTACATGCGCTCACTGGGGGTGTGTACAGACTCCGGAGGGGCTCCTTCAGCCCAAGCCCTATAACCAGCCAATCATGGGATAAATCAATGAAATATGTTGCAGCATGCAGCCCGATCCCATAATTATCCTCACAATTAGGCTCTCGGCCTCACTCAGTCATCATCTCTCCAGTCTCTCGGGCTCTTAGAAATCATGATAAGCAGCCTAAACAGTAATTATGTGATGCATGAATAATGAGCAATAGAGATTGAGATGTAATATGAAAGTAAAATAGTGACTGAGGATGAAACAATAATTCTCTAATAGTGGTTCCTCTGTGGGTCCTAATTCAACAATAATTCAACATGTTGACAACCTCTGTGGGTCCTAACAGTGTCAACACTTGGTTTCAATATGATTTGTAGATCAATTTCTCTAATACATGGAAAATATACGAATATCAGCAGATTATTCAACTACACAGTTCCATGGAATTAACTGAGTCACAATTCCTATGGTGCACGCCCACACGCCCGTCACCTATCATATGTGTCACCTCAAAACCGATCACATAACATAAAATCCGGGGTTTCATACCCTCAAAACCAGATTTAGAATTGTTACTTCCCTCAAACTGTGAAATTCTTTATTCCGCAATGTCGTTGCCTCGCGAATCGGCCTCCAAGCGCCTCGAATCTAGCCACAAATAAATCGATTCAGTCAATACAAATTATAGGAATTAATTCCATACGAAAATACTAATTTTCCAACAAAAATCCGAAATCTCACCCAAAGATCGCTCATGGGGCCCACATCTCGGAACCTAACAACAATTACAAAATATGAACACCCATTCAACCACGAGTCCAACCATTCAAATTTTACCAAATTCAGACTTCAACTTGACCCTCAAATCTTCAAATTAAACCAAGAGGGTTTTCTAAATTTTCCAACTTAAATCACCAATTAGATGTTAAAAACAACCATGGATTCGGGTAATTTGACCAATATTGAGTTAAGAACACTTACCCCGTTGAATATTTCCCAAAAATTGCCTCTACCCGAGCTCCATAAACTTTCTGTCCAGGCATTCCTTCTGCGCGAACGCGACCCTTGCCTCTCATTCGCGGAGTACAAAAATGTGTTGCACAATTTTTCTTCTTCGCGAACGCGAGCCTTGCCTCGTGAACACGATGCTTCACCGGGCTCCTCAATCACGAATGCGTCCTCTCAATCAGGAACGCGAGGCCTCAATCGCGAACGCGTAGCTTTGCCCCCCGAACCTTCGCGAACGCGTGCCCTCGGTCGCAAATGCGAAGCACAAAATGGGTCAGTACAAATTTCCCCTTTTCGAATGAGTGAGTCCCTTCGCGTTCGCGAAGAACAACATCAGTACCAGTAAAACAACAACAACAACCCATCCAAACTCGGGACCTCAACCAAATATACCAACTAGTCTAAAAACATCATATGAACTTAGTCGAAGCCTCAAATCACATCATATAACTCTAAAAACGTGAATCACACCCCAATTCAAGTCTAATGAAACTTGGAAATTCCAACTTCTACATTCGACGCCGAAACCTATCAAATCAAGTTCGATTGACCTCAAATTTTGCACACAAGTCATAAATTACATAACGTAGGTGTTCCAATTCCCAGAATCAGATTCCAACCTCGACATAAAAAAATTAACTCCCCGGTCAAACTTTCTAACTTAAATTTCTATTTTAGCCATTTCAAGCCTAATTTAACTACGGACTTCCAAATAATTTTCCAGACACGCTCCTACGTCCAAAATTACCATAAGAAGCTATTGGAATAATCAAAATTCTATTATGAGGTCGTTTATACATTAGTTGATATCCGGTCACTATTGCAACTTAAGCTTTAAAACTTGGAACGAAGTGTTCCAATTCATTCCAAAACCTTACCGGACCCGAACCAATTGCCTTGACAAGTCACCTAACAACTGTAAAGCATAAATTGAGCAGTAAATGGGGGAACGAGGTTGTAATACTCAAAATAACTGGTCGGGTCATTACAATTACTCAAGTAGTCTGCTCAGTAAATGATACATCTTGTAAGGGTGATATGCAATGAATCATGTAATTAACCACGGAAATTGCAAGTAGAGATGAAATGCAAATTCAAACAAACACTAGACAGATTTTCCTCAACTTTTCCATTTCCGTACCAAATCACTGATCCGTTTTCCTTAATAACCGCATGTATACCATCAAGAAGGCACATGAAAGAGTGACCCTAGGGGGATAGATATATATCCATACGCAAGAACAGCCCATTCAACGTGCTACCAGCCGACGTGGTCAGAGGCTCAATATCATAATTCGCCCGGTGTGGTCACATGCATAATAGTACAATCCTCCTGACATGGTCATAGACATAACAGCACAATCTGTCCAGCTTAGTTACAGGCATAACAACACAATCCACCCGGCGTGGTCATATGCATAACAACACAATCCGCCCGCGCGTGCTCGCATATATCAAGTCCAAATCATATCACATAGGAGAAAGTGTACAAGAATACATGTATTTGATGAATGAATAACAGATCGCATGCTCCTGGACTGGGGTAAATGACATGCTAAAGTGTAGGCAAGTGCAAAGTGTGCTATCATAGCTCAAATCGGTAATTTCATCATGAAAATAGCAATTATCATGTCCATTTAGGAAATTAGTCTCTATGTAACCTCAAACATGACTCAAATAGTTCACAACAAGGTGCACACCCTTGTATTGTTGTCAGATATACACGTGGCACTTTTTATTGATTCTTGCTTGTGTTTCAAAGTTATGAGTCTCTATTAGTATACATTATTATTTTGAATATCAAAATATAAAATATGCATGTATAGTAAGTTTTAGTTTTAGTTATATGAAAACTCGTTGAGGAAAATTATAAATGAATGACATTTTATTATTTATGTTAGTGGTATTATTTAATTTTTAAGCTCTGCTCCAAGTTGTCATAATTATTACTCCCTCCGTTCTAATTTATGTGAACCTTTTTGACAGGGCATGAAGTTTAAGAAAAAATGAAGATTTTTGGAATTTGTAGTCCTAAAGAAGTCAAAACAGGGTCCAGAATATTTTTGTTGTTATAAAAGCTTCTCATTAACGATAGAATTGGAAGTTTAAGTTAAATTGTTTCCAAATTTAGAAATGGGTCATTCTTTTTAGAACTGACAAAAAAAGAAATAGGTTCACATAAACTGGAACAGAGGGAGTAAATTATTTCATTTGATTGGTTTATCTATATAAACAGAAAAGACGAATAGCCTAAATCATAAACGTTCAAAATATGGTTAAACCAAACCCAAAATAGTTATTACCCTGAACCTCCAAATTCTAGATCCGTCTCTTATTGTACTTGTAGTTGATTGTTATTGTTTGTATGTACTAAGGATTGAGTGATAAAATCATTTTTCATTTACTACTTAATATATTGGTGAGCACCGTTTTAATCAATTCCTTAACCTATGGCCTCATCAATCTTTCATGATGCATGGGCTATTTTTCGATCTTGCCCCTTGACTCCTTGGTTGTGCTCCATAGCACCCTAATAAGCCTCTTGGCGCCGAGTGTCATGGAGGATGTTCCCTTGGTCTTGGTTGCACCAAGTAACAAGTGCGCATGTGCCTATGTTTCCCCACCGGTAGTTCGTGCCCGCGCCCAGCAACAAGCGATGTTCAAAAGCGCTTATTAGCAGGTAGCGTCATCTCGCATCTTGCGCCTACAAGCAGATGCATGCAGCCAGCTTGTGCTCATGTCCTGCGCACTAATGCTATTGACAAGGACGTCGCCCCTACAAGTGTCGGCCGCTGGACCAGCTTTTCCTTTGTATAAGCCTAGGTCACTTTCCATGTAAATATAGAGTAGTTTTACTTCTTGTATTTGCATTATGATTTTATAGCTTATTTATGTCTATTCCTATAACTTAAGTTTTTATTTTTATGACATATATAAGGAGGGTATAGTCGTTGAAGTTTTTTGCAAGCAATCAAATCTCTGCATTAGTGTCTCCTCCCCTCTTGGCACCGCGTTGGCTTTCTTTCAATCTATGTTCTCTGTTAATACAAGCAAGCTTTCATTTAGTCTAGCGTGAGGAGGTGTCCTTCTGTTGGCGAAAAGTAATCACACGGAAGTCGGTTGCTTTGCCTTACGTCGCCCTTCCCAGATATCTCAGGAAGGCACCGCACAACAATACGCAAGTCAAACGTGTGATATGGATAATTTAAAAAAATGATTTTATGCGTACAACTTTTTAAATAAAATATACTAAAATTTAGCAGCAAAAGTGCATGCACACGAAAAGTGTGATACGTCAAGAACGTCTAATTTCTTCACAATACATCAGATATTTAAAGACGTGATTTTCTTGTCTAGGATATAAGGAAGCTTCAGTATTTCTCTTTGAAAGTTTACTTATGACAAAGACTGGACCGAATGAATCGCACACACCGATTGCCATTAAATTCCACATTTAAAGAACTAATAAGAATACCACAAAAGATGAAGCAATTATCCATGCATGGTTGCTGAGTAGCAAAATTGTTTTACTCGGGATCCTACTATTTTCAAACAAGTTTAAGGTGTAGCAAAATTTGGGGGGAGATGCAGAATTAAATAATTGTGGTTTATCGGGGCAAATGCTACGAGCTTCATGGATAAGTGAGAGAATCTGTATGAAAATACATGTAATGCATTAATTTTCATAAACACCAATTGTGGATAAAATTTTAACCTCTTAATTGTGATGACCCAAAATCTGCACGTCGTGATGGCACATATATCAATACTAGGCAAGTCGACAACCTCAATAAAACACAAAATCTTTTAAGATTGAAAACATAATATTTGAGTTCAATAGAAAACCTCACATTTACAAATTCAAAACACTCCCAAAACCCGGTGTCACTGAGTAAATGAGCATCTAAATGATAACAAACTCTGACTAATAAAAACATTGTCTAATCAATATAGAACAGTTCAATACCTGAAAGGAAGAGAGTTAAGATCAGTGGCCACAAAGCAGCTACCTGGATAGTCGACAACTGATAACACTCTGAGATCTAACAGTCTCCGTGTCCGGAAGTACCTGGATCTGCACACGCGGTGCAGAGTGTAGTATGAGTACAACCAACTCAATAAGTAACAAGACTAACCTTTGGTTTGAAAGTAGTGACAAGCTCAACAGGTATAGTCCGGTATAGAAATAACAGTACAGTAATGTAAGCATGCTTTCAAGTTCAACAGTTAAACTCAGTACAAGTAAAATAGATCAGTACTACATGATATGAGGAATATGACATCACAGTGGAAAACCTCGTGTACCCACGATTAGTAATTAATCGGTTACTCAGTACTGTATATGGCCAATCTAGTCCAAGGAAATTCCATCCCGTATATATATACATCGGCTGACAGTCAGTCAATTAGTACCGTATAAAGCCATTCCAGCCCTGGGGTATTTTATCCCCAAATATAAATGATTCGGACAAGATTCACGTCCAGGGAATTCATCATAATTATAAAGAAATATGGAAAGTCCATGTCCTAGGAAATCTATCCCGAATATATAGTCATCTACGCGCACTGTAGGGGGTGCACACTCCGGAGGGGCTCCTTCAGCCCAAGCATGATATAAAGTGGATATCGCTTGCTGCAGGTGGGCTATCTCCGATCCATATAATAATAATTTTATAAACAATTAAATTCAACAACAACACGACCTTATGGGTCCCAAAATATTTGCACGTAGCCTAAACATGACCTTTAATACGAGTCTCAGCTCAATTTCCGTAACACGTGGAGAATATTCGGATAATAACATGATTCTTTAGTTTTACAACTCCAGAGAATTTATTTAAGTCACAATTTCTATTGTGCTCGCACACACGCTCGTCATCTAGCATGTGTGTCACCTCCAATAATACATGGGCTCAAACCTCACATATATGCGCACTCATAGCACGTAGCTATCACAAATAATTAATGCAACTAGTGCCTCCACTGAGTTTAAATAAAATAGTCACCTAAAATAGGTCGCAACCCCGAAATAATATGCTTTTGAGAACTCCCAGTCTCCAAATTCATAGAACACATGAATCATCGTAATTGATCCCAACTCCAGCAGTCAAATGACTTACACATCTTTCATGCACGATCATCACATGAGGAATACTTTCATAATTCTTCTTAAGCATCTCCATAAATACCACAATTGTAACACTCACTCTGAAAATACCTTATGTGAATTTAAAATTCATTTATCATATACATGTGTACTTATTTGATTGCTCGTGCATGATATGCTTGGACTGGAGGCATGTGCCATTCCAGGTGAATTATGATATTGGCACATGAGATGTCCATGCAGATCCATATACTGGTATTATTGGCACATGAGTTGTCTGTGTGAGTCTAGATATTGATATTATAGCACGTGATTTGTCCGTGCGGTTGAAATTAGTGTGAGTTCTAGAAGAGCTGGTTACCGTTATTAGATTCATTTGTCTTGATTCTACTATATATGATGAGATTATAGCATTGCAGTTGTGGTGGTGCTTGTTGAACTTGTAATACGGTTCTCTTCTTTGAGACATTTTCCATTTTTTGGTACACATATTGCGCAGTTGTGGCTTTAGTTTTATTGGTATGGTATGTCTGTGGGATAGTTGTGTTTAATAATATATGGTCACTGACCTAGAATGGGTACTATCAAGTTTGATTATGGTATATTTGGGAGGATGACATTGAAAGTCGACTTAGAAAGTGATTATGATTCTGGTTGGGGCAAGAGAGCTCCATGACTTGTTTATCTGATAAGGGGTTATGAGATTTCGTGTGTTTCTTTTACTGTCGGTAGTGTACGAATGTTTTGGAATGAGGTTATGTGGAATCTGGGGTTTAATATAGTACTTGGTTGGTTTGGAGTAGTTACTGAGATCTGAAATGGTGGTACGAGTATGCGAGTTGTATGATATATCATGTGATTACATCTTGAGTTATGGCTATAGCTTGATACAGTTTGTTCAGACTTATACAGTGTATATATGTGAGTTTCAGGTCGTGAAAAGAAATTTTGAATGTTGGAAATTGAATTCCAAGGTTTATGGGCCAAGGTTAAATTAATGATCTTCATTTATGTTATGTGGTCAGACCAATATGGAATAGGATGACGAGGGATCACCCCCGGGTATGTGTGTGGTAAGGTGGAACAGTGATTTAAGGGCTTAGGAACAACTCTTAGCACGTTCGAGGACGAACGTATGTTTAAGTGGTGGAGAATGTAATGACCCGACATGTCATTTTGAGTATTTACGGAGCTTTCAACTATTTGAAGTCTTGAATAGCTTCATATGATGTATTATGGCGTGTGTGAATTGTCGGTTTTGATTTTCAAGTGTTTTGGGATTAGTTCGGAAGAATGAATTTCATGTTGGAAACTTAAATGTGAAGGGTTGACTAGAGTTTGACTTTTGAGCAAACGACTCCAAAATAGAGTTTTAATGATTCCAATAGCTCTGTATGGTGATTTTGGACTTGGAAGCATGTCTGAAAAATTATTTGGAAGTCCGTAATTAAATTAGTATTGAATTGACAAAAATGGAAATTTAAGTTTGGATATTTGACTGGGGAGTTGACTTTTTGATATCGGAGTCCGAGTCTGATTCTAAAAATTGGAATAGGACTGTTATGTCATTTATGACTTGTCTGCAACATTTAAGGTCAATCGGACTTGATTTGATAGGTTTCGGGATCGAATATAGAAGTTGAAAAGTTTTAGTTTCTGGCACGACCCAAAATCCAACTAGTCGTGATGGTACCTAACCCAACCCGCTAGGTAACCCAGTTATCAACTATCTAATTCCAATGAAATTTAGCAAGACAGTTAAGTAAAAGAAAATATCTACATCTTATACATTCCGCAAGCACTGGTAGTACAAATCATGAGCTTCTAAGATTAGAATATGCAATGCTGGTATGAAATAAATACAACATCTGTTCGAAATGTACATAAACTAATATTTATAAATCAAAGGATACCATGAACAAGAGGCAGCTACAACCGGAATGCGTATATATCTTCAAATGCAGCTCCCGTTGGTTTGAGCAACGTCACCAACCAGCATCTCCATGGAAGGTGCAGAAGTATAGTATGAGTACAACCGACCCCATGTACTCAATAAGTAACAAACCTAACCTTATGTTGAAAGTAGAGACGAGCTGGAATAAAGGTCGGGTCTAACACCAATAGCCAACAACAGTCCATAACAACGTAAAGAAAGTAATAAAAGAAGTAACTCAGAGATAAAATGCTTAGCTTAATCATGATTTCTGAAAATAGTTCTGCCTTTCAAGTATATCAGTGAAAACCCAAATCGTTTGCCGAAGTTGCGAAAAATACGAGTAAGTTTAAAAACAGTAATTTTACCAAAAATCCTTTCAACAATAAATAAGATGTTTCATTTTCTTTCCTGATATCTAGTGTAAAATGCATCACTATGCTCATATACCAATATGTGTGAGAAGGCATGAGTGACGTGATACCGTACAACATGAGGAAGATACATATCTATGCATGTATGTAATGTGTGCATGTCAATGCATGTATCTCAGAGATGAACTCATGTACTTACACTCTCAGAGTACTCAATCTCACTGTCTCACACTTTCAACTCATCATGCTCAATCACTCAGTATTGTATATGGCCAATCCGGCCCATGAAAGATCCATCCTGGAATATATACATCAACTGACCATCAGTCACTCAGTACTGTGTAGTGCCAATCCAGCCCGTGGGAAAGATCCATCCCCAGGTATAAATGCTTCGGACAAGATCCATGTCCAGGGAAGATCCATCCCTCAATATAATTCAATTGCGCTTACTGGGGGTGTGTGCAAACTCCGGAGGGGATCCTTTAGCCCAAGCACTAAAATCCGCACGAACAACTCACGTGCTACACGGACAACCTACGTGCTATAGAATCAATATCTCAAAATTAGGCCCTCTGCCTCACTCAGTGATCAAACTCTCCAGTCTCTCGGGCTCACAATGACATGAACTAGCCCATAATAATGATATGATGTATTAATAAATAACAACAGAGACTGAGATATAATATGCAATGAATGAATATGACTGAGTATAACATTGCAATGTAAGCAAATAACTCAACAACAATAATAACCTTACTGGGTCCCAACAGACTAAGCATGTAGCCTAGACATGGTTTCTAAACGAATTACAACTCGATAACTTTAGTAAGTAAAGATTTCATGATTACATATAAGTTCAGGTAACTACGCAGTACGATAGAAATAACGGAGTCACAGTTCACATGGTGCACACCCACATGCTCGTCACCTAGTGCGTCACCTCAACACCAAACATATAACACGTTTAATCAGGGTTCATACCCTCATCTCAAAGATTAGAAGAGTTACTTTCCTCGAACAAGCCGAATCTAATGCCGAGCAAGCTAAACAATGCTCAAAAAATTCCATTCTGCACGTATCAACTTCAAAACGCTTCTTATCTCCTCAATTCAATCCAAACGATCTGTATCCCAAGTTGTGTGGAAACATTTCTCTCCAAAGTCACCCAATACGAGCTTCGAAATCCGAAAATGAAGAAAGAAAACATAACCCATGATTTTATCTTCTGTCCAGACATTTCACTTTTGCGGACACAAAAGCCGCTTCTGCGGCGCTGCTTCTGTGACACGAACTCCGCTTGTGCGGACTCCACTAGCCAGCTGACTCCTCGCACCTGTGGATCTCCATCCGCTTCTACGCAACCGCAGGTGCGAAGCCAGATGCACTTTCGCGCTCTTTGTCGCTTCTGTGCCCAAGGCCCTCGCTTCTGCAGGGCTGCATATGCGCTCCAATTTCCGCTTCTGCGATCCTCCCCAGCCAAGCCTGCTTGAGCTTCTACGATCAACTGTCCGCATCTGCGGACTTGCATATGCGCCCATTCTTCTGCAGTTTCAGAAACACCAGAACAAGCATACCTCCAGCAATGCAACATGAAACAAAAATGATCTGAACTTCGTCCGAAAATCACCCGGGACCCCTTCCGAATATACCAACAAGTTCCATAACATAACGCGGACCTACTCGAGACCTCAAATCACATCAAACAATGCTAAAACCACGAATCACACCCCAATTCAAGCTTAATGAAATAAAGAATTCTTCAACTTCTACATTCAATGTCGAAATCTATCAAATCAAGTCCGGTTGACCTCAAATTTTGCACACAAGTCATAAATGACATAATGAAGCCTAAACAAGTCATCAAGTCCATTTCCAGAATCTGATTTCGACCCTGATATCAAAAAGTCAACTCCCCGGTCAAACTTCAAAACTTACATTTCCACTTTAGCCATTTCAAGCCTAATTTAGTTACGGGCTTTCAAATAATTTTCTGGACACGCTTCTAAGTCCAAAATCACCATACGGAGCTATTGGAATCATCAAAAATTTATTTCGGGGTCGTTTACACATAAGTCAACATCCAACCAACTATTTGAACTTAAGCTTTAAATCTTGGAACTAAGTGCTCTAATTCATTCTGCAACCTCCCTGGCAAGTCACATAATTATAATTGAACACAGGATAAGCAGTAAATGGGGGAAAGAGATTGTAATACTCAAAACGACCGGCCAAGAGTTGTTTCCAAGCCATCAATTCACTATTCCATCTTACCACGCACGTATCCGAGGGTGATTCCATGCCATCCTATTCCATATAGGCCTGACAATACAACATAATTGAAGATCATTATTTTTACTTTAGTCCAAAAACTTGGAGCCCAATCTCACATCTACACCCTGTATAAGTCTGAACAAGCTGTATCAAGCCATAGCCATAACCCTAGAAATAATCACATAACATACTACATAACTCGCGTGCTCGCAACACCATTCCCGATCACAGTAATTATTCCAAACCAACCAAGTACAAGTATTAAACCCCATAGCAAGCCAAAACTCGTTGGAAAACCTTCGCACACTGCTGATAATTAAAGAAACACACGAAATCTCATAACCCTTTATCATATCAACAAGTCATGGAGCTCTCTCTCCACGACCAGAACCATAATCACTTTCTAAGCCAACTTTCAATGTCATCCTCCCAAATATACCGTAATCAAACATGATAGTATCCATTCTAGGTCCAATGACCATGTATTATTAAACACAACTATCCCATAGACATGCCATACCAATATAACTCAAGCCACAACTGCGCAATCCGTATACCCAAAATGGAAAATGTCTTAGAGAAGAGAATTGTATTGCAAGTTCCACTAGCACCACCACAACTGCAATGCTATAAGATCATCATATATAGTAGAACCAAGACACACAAATCTAACAATGGTAACCAGCTCTTCTAAAGTTCACATTAACATCAACCGCACGGCATGGTCACAGGCCCCTAGTCCCAGCATATCATACGGGAGCAGTTAAACTAGTACATTTGTATATGATAATGAAATAATATTCTCTTGCTCCTGGACTGGTATAAATAACATGCCATAGTGTAGGCATGTGCAAAGTCTGCTATCACAACTCAAATCGGCAAGTTAACGTAGAAATAGTAACTACCAAATTTTCTCAGGGAATTAGCCTTTTCATAACCTCAAGTATAGCCCAAATAGTTCTCCACAAAGGTACGAATACAAGAAACGTTATGACTTTATGCTTAACATTCAACTCTAAGCATATCATAGCCTAAGCATTCTTTCGAGTATGAATACTTGCCCTGATGCCCGTACACGGGCTCAAACATCACCTATATGCACACTCATAGTGCGTAGCTATCACAAATAATTAACGCAACTAGTGCCTCCACTAAGTTTAAATAAAATACTCACTTCAAACATGTCGCAACCCTGAAAAAATATGCTTCAGAGAACTCCTAGTCTTCAAATTCATCAAACACATGAATCACCGAAACTAATCCAAATTCCAGCACTAGAATGACTAACACATCTTCCATTCACGATCATCCCATAAGGATTACCTCTATAATTCTCCCATGTCACATAGCAAAATCTGAATATCAGCAATCGATCAACCGGATGAGTACTTCAATACTGACGAACATTTGTAAGTCAGAATACAATGCACCTTCTGAAATACTCACCTTTCTTAGGAATTACCGAGCAATTATCACTTTCATCTACATATCTGAAATTGACCATTCTGTCCAAAATTTGTGATCTTCCCTTCAGGGCTGAACTGCCACCTTACACGTGTAAATCCTAATTCCACACAACACACCACATCTATTATGCAATCATGTGACAAGCACAAGAATCCCATTATCAACTCTGAGTCACCAGCAAATTATATACCCGGTCAGTTAGAAACCTTCCATTTGATCTCATCCAGGAGGAAATCACAATACACAACACGTTCCCAACACTGATAGAAAATATCCGGTTCAAACCATGCTAGAACCCATCAAGAACACTTTTAAATCCATTTGCACATAATCAAGCTATTAGAACTAAATTCCTTTAACTCGACCAAACCACGCAGGCCACCAAAACATCTGTAGAGCCTCACCACATCATAATTACCCAAAGCTCACTACGAGCCATCCAAACATAAAACGATACTGCCCCAAGACTCATAAGCCACTGTATTCTTCTTAAGCTCCCCCGTAAGTACCACAACTGAAACGCCCACTCTGAAAATACCTTATGTGAATTTAAAATTGTTCTTTTACCTTTCTTATACTAAAATGTAGAATGTATATTCATATAGAATTATCGCAAGTCCACGCACCATCACATTCAAATCTCAGATTTTACCCATACACCCGTTCAGAGAAATTCTCAATTATTATACATAAATCTCGAACCTATTAGAACTTTCTCGAGAGTCACCCATTAGCACAACAACACTCAAAGAAGTAATCCTGCTCTAACACCACCGATCGAATTCATACTCCATGCGTGCTACATCCTTCTCAAACATCAACTCACTCATCCCTATGATTTTTCATATACTCATAAAGTGAAATATAACCCGTATCCAGAGAATTTCCTTACTCGGGTCATCCTCGATCTCAGTCTCTACAAGTCATAACTAACCCAAGTATGCCTCAAACCAAAACTAATATTTAACACATAACCATGAAATCAAATCGTCAATAGTAGGCTCCCCCACTTGGCTCAAAGCCGTAGAACAAAACATTCCATAACTCACAATACCCATACTTTATTACTGCCATAATACCGCAGTAAGTTCAACGAAAATTCTTCTCAAGCTCATGCAACACCAATAATAAAATACCTCAATCATCCGCTAAGCTCGCATTTATTCTCTTGACAGTCAAGTCAACTTTCTCAACCAGGTTCAAATTTAAATCTCAACACATACACTCCGCTGGTAAAAAGAAACTCTCCACTCAACATTATAAGGAACACACCTACGTAGATTACTCCGCAGGAGATAACCCACTTGTTAGCCTCAAATTGGCATCTTGCTATACCCATTCGCAGCCATAATTAATATGCAATAACTTAAGCTTTCTGAGTTTGAACTCATCAACACAACATGAAAATCTAATTCGCTCCATAATTAAACTGCATGACAGATCCTTCAACACACTCACAATTTGAGACCGTACATCACAGCAAACGAAAATCAAGAACCCATTGGCCCTCTTTACATTCCATGGAAACACTTCTCATCACATTCAAGCCATCTTAACACATCCCGCAGTCACATCATACTTATCGTATAGCCATTTGAATACTCATCGAGCCATAAGCTCCACTCATAGGGACACTACTGGACATATGAGTGCAAATGTACAAGTTACGACTGAAGCTACCGAGCCTAAGCTACGGTCCAAACATGGCCTCAAGTCCTCCAGACTTGCCCATCATCAAAACACAGAATACACATTGTGAATGTCGTTCATGGAATCACAAGCCGGTGATGCACAGCTGATACCGAGCGCTCACATGCTTACATGAATGCGTGGAAGGAATTCAAAAAGTTATGTTTCAAACTGAATCAATTTTGTACGATAAGAAAAGAAAGATGGGAAATTATCCTAAATGCCCTGTAGCCTCTCGAAGATAAGTATGGAAATCATCATACACATCCACAAGATTCTACTAGACACTTGCTCATGACTTATAGAACCTATGAACCTAGAGCTCTAATACCAACTTGGCACGACCCAAAATCTAACTAGTCGTGATGGCACCTAACCCAACCCGCTAGGTAAGTCAGTTATCAACTATCCAATTCCAATAAAATTTAACAAGACAATTAAGTAAAAGAAAATATCTAAATCTTATACATTCTCCAAGGACTGGTAGTACAAATCATGAGCTTCTAAGAATAGAATATGCAAAGCTGGTATGAAATAAATACAACATATGTTTGAAATGTACATAAATGGATCTTTATAAATCTAAGGATACCATGAACAAGAGGCAACTACAACCGGAATGCGGATACATCTTCAAATCCAACTGCCATCGGTTTGAGCAACGTCACCAGCCAACATCTGCACGCAAGTTGCTGTAGTGTAGTATGAGTACAACCAACCCTATGTACTCAATAAGTACCAAACCTAACCTTAGGTTGGAAGTAGACACGAGCTGGAACAAAGGTCGAGTCCAATACCAATAGCCAACAACAGTCCATAACAACGTAAAGCAAGTAATAAAAGAAGTAACTCAGAGATAAAATGCTCAGCTTAATCATAATTTCTGAAAATATTTCTGCCTTTCAAGTATATCAGTGAAAACCCAAATCGTTTATCGAAGTTGCCAAAAATATGAGTAAGTTTGAAAACAGCAATTTTGCCAAAAGTCCTTTCAACAATAAATAAGATGCTACATTTCCTTTCCAGATAGCCAGTGTAAAATGCATCACTATGCTTATATGCCAATATGTGCGAGAAGTCATGAATGTTGTGATACCGTACAACATGAGGAAGATACATCTCTATGCATGTATGTAATGTGTGCATGTCAATGCAATGTATCTGAGAGATGAACTCATGTACTCACACTCTCAAAGTACTCAATCTCACTGTCTCACACTTTCAACTCATCATACTCAATCACTCAGTACTGTATATGGCCAATCCGGCCCAGGAAAGATCCATCTCGAAATATATACATCAACTGACCATCATTCACTCAGTACTGGGTAGGGCCAATCCAGCCTGTGGGAAGATACATCCTCAGGTATAAATTCGTCGGACAAGATCCATGTCTAGGGAAGAACCATCCCCAGGTATAAAAATTCGGACAAGATTAATGTCGAGGGAAGATCCATACCTCAATATAATTCAATCGCGCTCACTGGGGTGTGTGCACACTCCAGAGGGGCTCCTTCAGTCCAATCGCTAAAATCCACACGGACAAATCACATGCTGCACAGACAACTCACGTGCTATAGTATCAATATATCAAAATCAGGTCGTCAGCCTCACTCAGTCATCAACCTCTCCAGTCTTTCGGGCTTACAATGACATGAACTAGCCCACAATAATGATATGATATATCAATAAATAACAACATTGAGTGAGATATGATATGCAATGAATGAATATGACTGAGTATGACATTGCAATGTAAGCAAATAACTCAACAACATTAATGACCTCAGTGGGTCCCAACAAAATAAGCATGTAGCCTAGATATGGTTTGTAATACAAATCACAACTCGATAACTCTACTACGTAGAGATTTCATGATTACAGATAAGTTTAGGTAACTACATAGTACCATAGAAATAATGGAGTCACAGTTCACACGGTGCACGCCCACACGCCCGTCACCTAGCATGTGCGTCACCTCAGCACTAAACAGAAAACACGTATAATCAGGGTTCATACCCTCAGCTCCAAGATTAGAAGAGTTACTTACCTCGAACAGGACGAATCCAATGTCGAACAAGCTAAATAATGCTCCAAAAATTCCATTATGCGCGTATCAACTTCCGAATGCTTCTTATCTCCTAAATTCAAGACAAACGATCCGTATCCCAACTAGTGTGGAAAATTTCATCTCCAAATTGCCCAATCTGAGCTCCAAAATTTGAAAATGAAGAAAAAAACCAAAACCCACAATTTTATCTTTTGTCCAGTCATTCCGCTTCTGCGGACTCCACTAGCCAACCGACTTCTCGCACCTATGGATCTCCATCCGCTTCTGCGCTCCTTCTTGCTTTTTCGCCCAAGGCCCTCACTTCAGTGGGTGCACAGATGCGCTTCAATTCCCGCTTCTGTGATCTTCCCCAGCCAAGCCTACTAGCGCTTCTGCGATCAACTGTCTACATCTGCGTACTTGCATCTCGCCCATTCTTTCACAGATACGGAAACACCGGAACCAGCATACCTCCAGCAATGCAACATGAAACAAAAATGATCTTAACCTCATCCGGAACTCACCCGGGCCACCTGGGACCTCGTCCGAATAAGCCAACAAGTTCCATAACATAACACGGACCTACTCGAGACCTCAAATCACATCAAACAATGCTAAAACCACGAATCATACCCCAATTCAAGCTTAATGAAACTAAGAATGCTTCAACTTCTACATTCGATGCAGAAACCTATCAAATCAAGTCCGATTGACCTCAAATTTTGCACACAAGTAATAAATGACATAACGAAGCTATTCCAATTTCCAGAATCAGATTTCGACCCCGATATCAAAAAGTCAACTCCCCGGTCAAACTTCCAAACATACATTTTTATTTTAGCCATTTCAAGCCTAATTTAGCTACGAGCTTCAAAATAATTTTCCGGACATGCTCCTAAGTCCAAAATCACCATACGGAGCTATTGAAATCATCAAAAGTTTATTCCTATGTGGTTTACACATGTCAATATCCGACCAACTATTTCAACTTAAGCTTTAAATCTTAAAACTAAGTGTTCCAATTCATTCTGCAACCTACTTGACAAGTCACATAATTATAATTGAACACGGTATAAGCAGTAAATGGGGGAACGTGGTTGTAATACTCAAAACGACCGGCCAAGAGTTGTTTCCAAGCACATGCGAAAATCCCATCGCAGGAGCGAGCCCGCGAAAGCGAGCTCTCCATCGCAGATGCGACTAGGCATGACTGGGGCTGTGATCGCAGAAGCGGACCCGCATCTGTGGGTGTTGGATCGCAAAAGTGCAAGGGCTCTTGGTGAGGCAGCTTAGCAAAAGCTGATAGCTCCTCGCAGGAGCGTGTTCGTAGAAGCGGACTGAATTCCACAGAAGCATGATTAGCCACAGAAGCGGTAGCTTTGCTGCTGAAGTAGGAACCTCAAAAGCTGAGACGCTGAAGCGAAAACCCTGGATAGAATAAAATGAGAGGGGTTGCGGGATTTTGGCATTTTTGGACATTTCCAACACGGGTTTAGGCAATTTTTGAGCGAGAAATCACGGGAAAACTTGAGGTAAGTCACTTGTGATCATTGTTAGTCAATAATTTTGGATTATCATTGAGTATTTTGACTAGATTACGTGTTTTTGAGGTGATATTAGAGGATTTGAGCCTAGGTATTTGAAAAAAGGATTTGAGGATTTGAAGGTTGAGATGATGTCGGAATTTTGTAAAATTTGTATGGTTGGACTCGAGGTGGAATGGACGTTAGCTTCCTTAAGATTTCAAAAGTTTCTTGCAAATGCTTAAGATGATCACCTGCATTCACGGACATAACAAGCATATCTTCTATATAAACTTCCAATGTTTTTCCTATCTGTTTTTCAAACATCATGTTTACGAGCAATTGGTAAGTGGTTTCGACATTCTTTAGCCCTAAGGACATCACATTATAGCTATATGTGCCAAAATTCGTTATGAACAAAATCTTTTCCTGATCTTTCGGGTTCATCTTAATTAGGTTGTACCCGAAATAAGTATCGAGGAAACTCATTAACGCGTGCCCGGCCAGTGCATCAATCATTTGATCGATGGTCGGCATTTAAGTCCTTATAATCTACACACATGCGAAATTTATTGTTCTTCTTAGGAACTACTTCTACATTAGCTAGCCATTCTGGATATTTTACCTCTCGGATCAATCTGATATCAAGTAGGCGAGTTACCTCTTCTTTGACGAATTTATTCCTGTCATCCACAATAGGGCGTTTCTTTTGTCTTACCGGAGGGATGTTGGGATCCAAGCTTAGCTTGTGTACGACCACTTTCGTCTGGATACCTGTCATGTCTATATGCGACCTCGCAAAAAAAATCGACATTATATTTAATAAATTAAATAAAGCAAGATCTGAGCTCAGGGTGCAGTTCGGTCCCCAAGTGGAATTTCCTTTCCAAGAACTTTTCACACAATGCAACTTGTTAGAGATCCTCCGCTATGGATTTTGTTGCATCCGTCACTTTTGGTACCTAGAAATACCTCGGCATCTGATCAGATTCTGACGCTTCTTTCCCTGGCTAACTTCTTTCAATTAAGGAGCAGGTGTCGGTTCCTGTAGTTTCTATGCCGCGTACTCTTCCCCTTATCTGTTTAATTCCATCGGGCGGTGGGAATTTCAGCAACTGGTGATACGTTGATGGTACAACCCTCATCTTGTGCAACCATGGTCTTCCCAGAAAAATATTATATCCCATATCACCGTCCACCACTTCAAAAATTGTCATCTTCATCACTCCTTTGGTGATGCTTTCGGTGAGTTTGGCTTGCTCCAATACCCTCCAATAAAAACAATAACATACCCAGTAAAAGCCCACTAATTGGGGTCTGGGGAGGGTAGAGTGTACGTAGACCTCACCCCTACCCCGAAAGGGTAGAGAGGTTATTTCTTGTAGACCCTTAACTCAATAGAAGAGAAAATAATATCATAAAAGAAACAAAAGAAAATGTCTGTAACAACAAAAGAAGCCAGAAAGGTAATAACATCATCATAAGAGACAATAAATAAGTAAAAGGGAAATAACACAAAACTATGCAAAAGAACAAAATAATGTGAACACAACATAGACCGCTAACAGACCTAGACAAAACTCTATCAGACTACCCGGTACAAAGAGGGGAAAACTCTCGACTACCCCTAGCCTACAACCCTAATGCTCGACCTCCACACGTTCCTATCAAGAACCATGTACTCAAAAATCTGAAGTCGCGCCATCTCCTACCTGATCACGTCGCCCCAATACTTCTTAGGCTGCCCTCTACCTATTCTCATACAGCCAAAGCTAACCGCTCGCACCTCCTAACCACGACATCTATGGTTCTCCTCCGCACGTGCCTGAACCACCTAAGCCTCACTTCCCGCATCTTGTCGTCCAAGGGAGCAATGCCCACCCTCTCCCGAATATCTTCATTCCTTATCTAATCCTGTTTAGTATGCCCGCACATCCATCTCAACATCCCCATTTTGGCTACTTTCATCTTTTGGATATGTGAATTCTTCATTGGCCATCACACAACTCCATACAACATAGTCGGTCTAACCACCGCTCTGTAGAACTTACCTTTGAGTTTCACTGGAACCTTTATGTCACACAAGACTCCAGACGCTAATCGCTATTTCATCCACCCCACCCCAATACGATGCGTGACATCCTCGTCGGTCTCCTTATCTCCCTGGATAATTGACCCTGTGTACTTGAAACGTTCTCTCTTGGGGATGACTTGTGAGTCGAGCCTCACTACCCTGTCCGCTTCCCCTGTCACACTACTGAACTTACACTCCAGATATTTCGTCTTAGTCCTACTCAACTCGAAACCTTTGGACTCCAAGGCCTTCATCCAAAGATCCAGTCTCTCATTAACGTCGCCTCGTGTCTCATCAATTAGAACTATATCATCAACGAACAACATACACCATGGCACCTCCCCTTGATTATGGTGTGTTAGGGCATCCATCGCCACGGCAAATAAGAATGAGCTAAGCGCAGATCCTTGGTGTAACCCCATAACCACCGGAAAAAGCTCTGAGTTTCCTCCCGCATTCCTGGCCCGAGTCTTAGCTGCATCGTACATATCCTTTATCAATCTAATGTATGCTCCAATACCATACATTGTATGATATTGGCCGAACTTACTAGATCCACTAGAACGCGTTTGATTTTAAAATCTAGTACATTTAAAGAAATTACCAACGCATCGTTGTGCGATAGCAGCAATCCGTTTGCGTCCTCCTTTGTGAAAGTCTTGTTATCTTTAGCGACTTCTCGGAGTCTCTTGCTAAAGTTTATTGATATCTTCATGTTTTTTGCAGTCGAGAAGGTGATCCCGTTTATCTCATTCCCCCGACGATCATGTTGATCATCTGGTACAGGGGATCTTCTCCTACTTGCGAGGGTTCTGCGTTATCACGGTTTTGACCGTAGTTGTTCTTGGCCCGGGCACTTAAGAATTCTATGAGATGCCCATTCTTCAATAGTGTTGCCACTTCTTCCCATAGATGTCGGTAGTCCCCAGTACGGTGGCCATTCGTATCGTGGTACTCACACTGCAAGTTGGTATCTCTTTGGCTGGGATCAAACCTCATCGGCTTCAGAAACGGTGCTTCTTTGATGTTTCTCATAACTGATACCAACGTCACTACACTGATGTTGAAATTGTATTCTGACAGCCTGGGGTGGGAAGGATCCCACATACTCGATGCTTGTTTGTCCAACAATGATCTGTTGTTTCGACCATGATCAGTTATTTTATCGATAACGAACAAATCTGCTGACCGAAAACCTCTGTCGCATCTTTCGTCTAGTTTGTAGGGGAAAAAATGCCCCTCAAAGACCGTCTATTTGTGTAGAAATCTTCTTTTGATTTTTCTTTATTCTTCTCCCGTCCTTTTGCCAAAGACGATAAGCAACCTGATCATTTTCGATCCTTATCTAAGACTCATACCGATTGTGGACATTCGCACAAGTTATCACTTGGAACTCAAGAAAGCTTTCCTTCAGTTTCCGGAAAGCATCTAAACTTCATGGATTCAGACCCTTGGTGAATGCTTCAGCCACCCATTCATCCGGAATAGCAGGGAGCAACATCCTCTCCTTTTGGAACCGGGTGATGAACTCCCATAGCAACTCCGAACCTCCTTCTGCAATTCTAAACATGTCAGCTTTTCAGGCGTGTGCCTTTGTGGCCTCGGCATGGGCCTTAATAAAAGATTCTGCGAGCATCTTAAAGGAATTTATGCAATGCTTCAGTAACAATGAATATCAAGTGAAGGCTCCCATTGTGACAGTCTCTCCGAATATTTTCAGCAAAACAGATTTGATCTCTTGGAGCTAAATCGTTCCCCTTCACCGCCGTTGTATAGGTGGTAATATGCTCCTGTGGGTTTGATGTTCCATCATACTTTAGCACGTCGGGAATTTCAAACAGCTTCGGAATTAATTGTGGTATCGCTCTTGGTTTGTACTGCAACTGAGTAAACTACTTTGAGTCTATCCCTTTCAGCATCGGTGGTGCACCCAGGATTTGGTCCATGTGGGCGTTCACTTCCCTCATAACCCATAAGAGTATGCTCTAGAAGGGACTGTTCTCGTTGTTGTGGCCGAATCCGCTCTCCCAGCCCCATCGGAGCCAACCTCGCCCGTCTGGGTGTTGTTGTCGACCCTCTGGTTGCCTGATTAGCAGGAGCGCCGGGGAGGAAATGGACCTCATCCATTCGCACTATTGGAAGTCCCCGACAACGCCTACTTCAACTCTATCATAACCTTATCCTGCTATGTGAGATGGCCTAGAATGGCCGCCTGCTGCTCTTGCAGGACCTTTACCACTTCAATGACTTGCTCCTCTTCAGCATCATCGAGAGTCGCCTCCGGAACATGTCGTGAGTACCGCCTGTCATGTACCGGCGTGGCATCATTTTCCTCATTGTGGGTGTCACTGACTGAATCCTCGTGATGAGGCTGATCTCCTTGGGCCTCAAGATTGTGTGCCTTATTAACACCGTTATCTACCATTTGGTGTTATTTTTTTTAAGACAAATAATCAAAACATGTTAGTAAAAGAGGCAAGGATCAACTTAATTACATAGATGTCTAGGCCCCACATTGGGCGCCAAAATGTTTATTCATAAAAAGGTACAGTTAAATTTATACGTGGTTTCTAGATAAGTAAATTAATTTGATCCTGAAATAATAATATAATTGAAGAAATATGGAATACTTAGACATGAAGTGAAGATAAAATAGCAGAAACAGTAATTTCGGGAGCAGGCTTTCCGGGCACAACAATAATGAAATCAAGGAATAAGAAGATAAAATTGTATAAAGCTTTGAATCGATTGTAGCATAAGTTTGCCAAAAAAGTCGTGTCCTTTATAATGATAACAAAGCTCACTATTTATAGTTACACATAAGGAACAAGGTCCTAGGATCATGCCTTTCTTTAATGTCAATTATGAGGGCCATTGAAGAAGGTGTAACGGTGAGCATAACTGATAATTTCTCTGTAACGTGTTGTGGAATATTCTCCATTGAATTCTACCGGGAGGAGGGTATTTATTGCATCTTTACGAGTGTCATCCTTTCCGGTGACAAACGGGACAATTGCCTTCAGTTTTAACTGACCCCGCGTTAGGCTCCACGTGTCACTCTCTTATGCGGCCACTTAGCATAGCATATTTTACTCTATACAGTGTATTAATTTGTTAAGAATATAAAATCACTTATTACATGATTTGTGGTGTGGTGTGGCGTGACTTCGTGTCATGATGTTGAGTTGTTAGAAATTATTTTTTCGATGCCGTAACATATTTGGGATATTATGTATGCTGCCGTGGTAGATTTGGAGCATTATGTATGTTGTCTTGGACTCGTCGACGTGTTTGGTTTATTTCCTTCACTGTCGCTAAGACAAGTCCTTAGCATAGATTATGTTGAGATAAATAGTGTTGTTGTTGAATATTTGTTTGGAAATTATTGAGTATTATATGGTGATATAATTTGTGTATATTATATTTGTGCTCATTATATGTTTGTATTTTTTAACACTTGTTCCAGGTGTATTTAAACTAGCAGATCGAGGATCTTACTAGTTATATTTACGTACAACTTACTCCTTACTTGCATGTTCATCCAAATACTGTTGCTGACGATAAAGCTAACAGTTGATGACGAACCTAGAATTGATCCAATTGTTGAGATGACACACCAATAGAGTCTTTATTTATTTATATTTATTTCAATTGGGATCTGTGCACATAACTCTGAGCCTTTATGTATTTCTTTAATGCTTTATGGTCCAATATGAGAATTGGGCAACAGTTTTAAATATGTATTTCGAGATATTAATCGTTCATAATTAATTATCGGCATTTTGGACACTTATTTAAATTATTAAATAATGTAAATTAATGGTTAATGTATGAAAATCTAATTCATCTGACGATGAAAATCTGATTCGTCTGACGGATGACGTGTGCTGGGTGTCAGTCACGTGTAGGGGTAGTTTGGGACATGACAATTCCTTTTGATTTATGATTAAAAATTGACGCACATATACCATTGTTAACAATGTTTTAGCCAAAAATTAGACTTAGCAACTGTAGCTTAATCAAATTGGTATGGATAGACAAATTATCCAAACTCGACGAATATACAGGAGATCTTGGTGTTTTCGTGGAGTTCTTATGAGATCTTCGATATCCCGTCCCCTTGTTTCTGGTTCATTAAATTTTAATAGACAAAGCATCTTACACTGCAACAACAATGACCCAGTGTATTCTTACAAGTGGGGTCTGGAGAGGGCGAGATATATATAACCTTACCCCTACCCTAGACGGGCAGAGCGAGACAAAGCATCTTAAACTACTTATAATAATTTACATAATCATAAAATGTAATCTCACCATAAAAGACTCACCTGAAACATCAATTAGAAATCTAAAAATTTTGAGAAGTTTTGTTTTTAAGTAGGTGTAATTGGAGTTTTTTGGAAAAACCTAGACAAAGTTATATACAAAGTTGAAGGAGATTAAAGGTGATTTGGACTGCTTTTGAGACAAAATTCAGAGCTGACATCGACTTGGAAAACGTTGCAACCATACTGTATATCATATATGTATATCGTATATATCCACACATATTTTCATGGATATCACAAATGCATATGATATATAGGAGATATAAGGAAGTATATGGAAGATCCACACATGCAAGTATATAGGGTATATACACAATTATATATACACTGTGCTTTAGCTCGTCTTTTTCGAGCTTGTCCAGCTCGAAATTCCGACTAGCTGCTCCTTAAATCAACCCACAAGTGTTATCAATAAACTATTTGAACATAAACTTCAAATTATAAGATCTTAGAGCTTCAGGCTTGATCAATAGTTGTGGGTTTCAAAATCTTCTCCAAATTCAGTAATTTAATGAATTTCTGATGGTGTTTTAAAAGTTATCATATCAAAGTAATTATGATTTGTGTTAGAGGTCAACTTAACTTGATATGTAACAACTTCTGACATAATTAGAGGGCAAAACATAAACTCTTCATTTTATACGAGGAAGTCCTTGAATAAGCTTTATTTCGTATATTTGTATTATTAATAAAAAGAGTGTGTTATAAATTTGAATGAAGAATTATCTTAATTATAAGCTTGGTCCAAACCTAACGATGACTTCTTCAAACAAGAGCTTGGGTTTAGTAGAGTGGAATAACATATGGACTGGCCTATTTATATATGGCTTCTAATATTTTGACCACTTATGAATCCTACAGAGCACAAGTATTTAATGGTAAGTAGGTAATGCCAACAACACTGAAGTCCAATTTTCAGAAAATAGGATGATATTTCAATGAAAAGGTCATTTGAACAAAGTGATCTAGTAATTACAGATTGCTATTTTAAATTAGAGATGCACATTAACACAAATACAATCATACTTGGATGGAGAAATATTAGTCCTCGTATACAAGACATGATTAAAGCATTTAAAACTAATAAAGTATCAAGCATAACTAACTAAATCAAAGAAGGAAAAGAATGAAAAGTAACAAAATAACATAAACTGAAAAAATATTAGCAGCATTCGACAAAATAAGTACTTTATGCACTTAGTCTGCATTTGAGATTGAAAGCAATAGTAGAAGTCCACTGTTCATGGCCCCGAAAAGGGGGGGGAAGAGAAGAGAACTGCCAATCTCGTAGTTTCACAAAACCATCACAAATGCAATTGAACTTAATTCTCGCATAGTGCCTATTTGGATACAAATTTTTTCTTCTCCACTTTCGCAACTTTACCTAGGCGTGCCAACCTCCACTTTATCAGCATTGTCACGACCCAATTTTTCCTCCGTTGGGTATCGTAATAGGAACTTAATCATATCAAGAACAACTTCATACTCAGTGAATATAAGGACCTAAGAATCCTAAGAGGCCAACTTTTCACAAATAAGTCTGAGCACGCACTCGTCACCTCCCGTGTATAGACTACAATCAACATAGAAGACTCAATCCTAAGGGGAAAATCCCCCACACAAGGTTAGGCAGGATACTTACCTCAAACCAAGCTCAACCAGTCTTTAAGAATGCCTTTTATTTTCAATAATCCGACTCTGAATGCCCCAAATCTAGCCAAACACAATTGCATAACATGAATACAACCACAATAGACTCATCTAATTAATAAAATTAATACTTTAATAAAAATCCTGAAATCCGCCCTAAAGGTTGACCCGGGCCCACATTTCGGAATCAGGTAAAAGTCACAAAATACGAATACTCATTCACTAGCGAGTCTATCCATACAAAAATCATCAAATTTCGATACCATTTCGTCCCTCAAATCGTGATTTTTTATTTTTCATTTTTCTTTCAAAAACCACCACTTTCCTCAACTTAAAACACAAATTAAATGATAAAATAAAGATAGAATCATGGAAATAAATAAATTCTAGGTGAAGAACAATTACCCAATCGTTTTGCATGAAAAAACCACAAGGAAACGATCAAAACCGAGCTCTAGAACTCAAAAAATAGTGAAAATGGCAAACCCTCGAAATAGAGGACTTTATATTCTGCCCAGGTGTTTTGTGCATCGCAAACGCGGAGAAAGGGACGCGTTCGCGAAGAAGAGAAACAAAGCTGCCAAGTTGTTCTTCGCGAACGCGACAACACGTTCGCGAACGCGAAGAGGAAAAATATGATGGCCCAATGACTGCTCTTCGCGAACGCGTGAAGTAGTACGTGAACGCGAAGAGTGTAATGGAATAAATACGCGTACGCGTAAGTGACACGCGAACGCGAAGAGGAAAATGATCACCAGTGCCCAGGGTCTGGTTTGCACTTTGCAAATGCGAGATAGGGGATGCGAACGCGAAGAAAGGGGGTGGCAGAACTTCGCGAACACGAGAGGGTGACTGCGAATGCGAAGAGGAAATATTTCACCCTCTAAAATAACACTACGCGAACGCGAAGGCAAGGACGCGGAGTCGATGAAGGAAACCAGATGACAGATAACAGCAGTTCAAAAATAGGGGGAAAAGACCCGCAGCCCATCCGAAACTCACCCGAGGCCCCCGGGACCCCGTCTAAACATACCAACAAGTTCTATACCCTAACACGGATCCGGTCGATGTCTCAAATCACATCAAACAACGTCGAAACTACGAATCACACCACGAATCGAACTTATAAATTTCAAATCTTTCAACTTCTAAAACCCGTGCCAAAACCTATCAAATCAACCCTGAATGACGTCAAATTTTGCAGGCAAGTCCCAAATAACATAACGGATCTGTTCCAACTCTCGGAATCGCATTCTAACCCCGATATCAAAAAGTCTACTTCCGGTCCAAATCTTAAAAACTTTGACTTTTCGCCATTTCAAGCCTAAATCAGCTACACTCCTCATATTTACAGTCCTGACACGCTCGTAAGTCCAAAGTCACCCAACGGAGCTAATAGAACCGACGGAACTCCATTCCGGAGTCGTCTTCACATAGTTCCGACTACTGTCAAAATCCTAAGACTTAAGCTTCTGTTTTAGGGACTAAGTGTCCCAAATCACTCTGAATCATCCGGTAACTGAATTCAACCACGCACTCAAGTCAATACACATAATATGAAGCTACTCATGGCCTTATGTCGTCGAACGAGACTTATGTTCTCAAAACGACCGGCTGGGTCGTTACATCCTTATCCTCTTAAACAAATGTTCGTCCTCGAACGTGCTAAGAATTGCCTCGAAGTCTTCAAATCACTGAAGGTACATATCCAACACATACCTGCGGGTGACTCCATGTCACCCCAATCCACATAAGCCTAACGACATCATCCCAACTATAATTTATCCTTTCTACCAACACCGATTAGCTTTAGAGTCAAATATTCTCACCTTCCATTTATTTTCAAAAGATCTTATTCTAAATCCATAACTGATATCAATCTCAACCAGCGGTAACAAATCATGCCTACACACACAAGGTATGACCACACAACAAGACACACCACATATAGGCCCATAATAACATTTCTGATCATAATAGCTATCCGAAATCAAAACCAGCACCGACAATTAGACCCATATCTGTTAGCAACCCATTTCAAACCTCCATAATGCTGATAATGATGCAAGAAACACGAAGACCTCATAACTATACTCCCGAATCAACAAGTCACAACTAACACCATCGGACATACACCCGCAAGCCAAAACTTAAGAAGCACATAACGACAATGACTGAATATGTAACAAGAAACACGTAAGAGAAATATCAAACAAGCCTGACAGGACTTTCTAACAATACCATACTACAAATCAATTCAAAAGAAAAAATCAATGTACATGAACAAATTATAAGGATCTCATCATGGTATCACCCTCCACCACGGCACGCAGCCCGACTCAAGCATATCAAATCACATGGAGTCGCGAGGGTCTCGCCCTCAACTCTGAATCACAAGTCGAATACACATCATACCAATGGAAATCCTCCACTAACCCAATTCTGCCAATAAAATCTCAACACTTGTTAAATTCTCACCCCGGTAGAGTATCAAATCACAAATTATAACCAATTTACTCAGGAATCACATCAAACATGCCATAATGGACAACATGAATTCACTTATAGTCTTGTAACTTCCAATAATGGATAGAAACAAAATGATAGACACGGCTATCACTCATAGAATCTCCCAACGGGGTAAACATTTAATCATAATACTAAGTCATAAACTTACCTATAGGTGGGACCACAAGTAGGGGAACTCGCCCCGATAAGCAGAACCGAATCAAATATGAATAGTGCCCCATTGTAACAAATCAAAAGCATACCTGTATGACATCATCTGGAGCAATGACCTCAAGCCTACTATATGAAACACATCAATGGGTCGGGCCTTCCCCTCTTGGGTGCCCTCTACTCGCCTGAATACTCCGCTGTGACACGCATGTCTGGAGTCTAGGAAAATCTCTCACCCTGTGGCTAGTATCTCCACACTCGAAGCAACCTCTCTGCTGATGTGGCTGTGGGAACTATGCGGTACGGGTACTCTAAGACCCATGAGCACATGAAGCACTGAGCGAAGCCTGAAGTGCAAACTGAACTGGCTGACCCACAAAACCTCTACCATGTCGTACCCTACCTCTAAAATAAGGACCACTAGATCTCTCCGGTTTATAAGTCCTCCTCACCTCCATGTCCCCTCTCTCCTGATCTCGCATGTACTCTCTCTCATGGCCTCGCTCATCTCCTCTCTCTTGGTCCCACATGCCCTCTACTTGGCGAGCGATACCTACCACCTGCTAAAATGAAACATCTTACTCTAACTCCCGAGCCATGCTGAACCGAATATCATGTATGAGTCCCTCAACTCCGGGAACAGCATCTTCAATAACTGCAGCTCGTGTCCTCACCATCTGTGAGAGAATGGAATGATAAAAGTTCAAACTCCGAGATCAATAAGCTCGCACGATAGGAATTAAAGAAGTGAAATATTCCTAATAGTTCTGTAGCCTCTCGAAGATAAGTATAGACGTCTCCGTACCGATCTGCAAGACTCTACTGAACTCGCTTATGACTTGTAGCACCTATGAACCTAGAACTCTGATACCAACTTGTCACGACCCAATTTCCCCTTTGTTGGGTATCGTGATGGCACGTAGTCTTAGGGACTAGGTAAGCCTAACAATAATTAGAACAACAACATTATTTAAATAAATCTCTTAAAATTCTCAAAATCGGTAGTACAAGTCATAAGCTCTACAGAGTGTTTGCTAGAAAACTTCTAAATACAACTGTCCAGAAATAAGAATAAACAGTGCAAAACGAAAACTAGAAGGTGACTCCGAAGCGTGTGAACGCAGCAGCAGGTTTACCTTGAGTCTCCACAGCAACAGTCCACACAGCTAGCTAACGAACAAGTACCTGGATCTGCACAAAAATGTACAGAGGAGTAGCATGAGCACACCACAGCGGTGCCCAGTAAGTATCAAGACTAACCTCGGTGGAGTAGTGACGAGGAATATTCAAGACACCCACTGGTCTAATAAACTGAACATATATAAGTACATGAATAACAGAAGTATGATGTCTACATAAAGACTATGCAATATTGCTCACAATACAGTAATGGCATTAAAGCAAGAAACAACAAGTGTCAGCGGAATATCATGAAAATGACGCAGACAAACTGAATGGAACACAACCTAAATCCGGAATCACGAATACAACAAGGACAAGTAATAACTCAGTAATTACAACCGCTTTTACATCAGGTTTTAGTAAACAACTCCACGAGGTACCGAACCTCGGATAGTTTACAACTCACGTGTCTCAATACCTGAACCCTAACACTTGGCATCATGTGCCCTCAAAACACCTCATAACCACACTGACGACTCACATGCTAATAGAGCCATTCTCTCATATAAGGCAAGTAAACAAGGGTGAGCATCTATTCTCAACAATATCAAGAACAACTCTTATCCGTTAAGAGTGCTTAACTATGTGTATGCTTGTGCAAGTGTCCTAACATAGTCCATACCAACAAATAAGCATAAGGAAGAAGAAGAACGGATAACACGTAGAATATTTTCTCACAGCTTTCACAAGATAAAGCTCACACAGGTACGTATACCACTACACAAATATCAAGAACAAGAATGCCCCAGGCCATAAATCATCACAAATCAATCACTAACACAACCCACCTTGTCTCGCCACGTGTGCAATAGTAACATAAATGCCTGCCTTGTCTCGCCACACGTGCGTAATAATGTTCCCACCTTGTCTCGCCACATGCGCAACCCATAAATATATATACATATCCCGCCTTGTCACTCCGCATGTGCAAATATCAATGGTAACAACTGTACGGCAGAAACCTCGTGCAACCCCATAGTAACAACCGCTGGGCAGAAATCTCGTGCATCACCACAACAAGTACCACAACAACAATGATAATCATACAAAGTACGACAACTAAATCAACTCAAGAACTTTTAAATCACAGGAAAATGTGGGACCAAATCACAAGGAATAACCACAGTAAAGAATGCTAGGCGTAAAGAGAACAGCTCAATAAAGGGAAACTAGTGTGTATCAATGATCCCACAATATACATTTCAACAACAGGGAAACTAACACGAGTCAAATAATTCCAACTAAAACAAGTCGACTAAGATATAGGATATCTAAAACTTCTTTTAAGGTTGAGGAATTACTAAGGATTTTCAACAATTTAACTAAGGATAAGCAGCGGAAAGATAATCATAATCTCAATTAAGACTGAACAAATTATAAGATGATATAATAATAATTTTAAATAAAGATAAGCAGTTATGAAAAGATAGCATGACAATAGAGGAGGTAAAATCTTCAGTTAAGTCAAATAAGAGTAAGAGTGAATCCTGAAAGCAATTAATTCTAATCAAAGCATGTAGAGGTGAAACTAGTAAATAGGAACTTAATCATATCAAGAACAACTTCATACTCAGTGAATATAAGGACCTAAGAATCCTAAGAGGCCAAGTTTTCACAAATAAGTCCGAGCACGCACTCGTCACCTCTCGCGCATAGACTACAATCAACATAGAAGACTCAATCCTAAGGGGAACCCCCCCCCCACACACACACAATGTTAGGCAGGATACTTACCTCAAACCAAGCACAACCAGTCTGTAAGAATGCCCTTTTGTTTTAAATTATCCGAATCTGAATGGCCCAAATCTAGCCAAACACAATTGCATAAAATGAATACAAACATAATAGACTCGTCTAATTAATAAAATCAATACTTTAATAAAAATCCCAAAATCCGCCATATAGGTCGACCCGAGCCCACGTCTCGGAATATGGTAAAAGTCACAAAATACGAATACTCATTCACTCACGAGTCTAACCATACAAAAATCATAAAATTCCGATACCATTTCATCCCTCAAATCGTGATTTTTAATTTTTAATTTTTCTTTCAAAAACAATCATTTTTCTCAACTCAAAACACAAACTAAATGATAAAAATAAAGATAGAATCATGGAAATAAATAAATTCTAGGTGAAGAACACTTAGAATGCTCAAAACCGAGCTCTAGAACTCCAAAAATGGTGAAAATGGCAAACCCTCGGAATAGAGGACTTTATATTATGCCCAGGGTTTGCTGCATCGCAAACGCGGAGAAAGGGACGCGTTCGCGAACAAGAGAAACAAAGCTGCATAGTTGTTCTTCGCGAACGCGACAACACATTCGCGAACGCGAAGAGGAAAAATATGATGGCCCAACGACTGCTTTTCGCAAATGCGTGAAGTAGTACGTGAATGCGAAGAGTGTAATAGAATAACTACGCGAACGCAAAGAGGAAAATGATCACCAGTGCCCAGGGACTGATTTGCACTTCGCGAATGCGAGATAGGGAATGTGTACGCGAAAAAGGGGGGTGGCAGAACATCGCTACCGCGAGAGGGTGACTGCGAATGCGAATGCGAATGTGAAGAGGAAATATTTCACCCTCCAAAATAACACTACGCAAACGCGAAGGCAAGGACGCGAACGCGATGAATGAAACCAGATGAAAGATAACAACAGTTCAAAAATAGGGGGAAAAGACCTGTAGCCCATCCGAAACTCACTCGAGGCCCCCAGAACCCCGTCTAAACATACTAACAAATTCTATACCCTAACACAGACCTATTCTAGGTCTCAAATCACATCAAAACTACAAATAGCACCATGAATCGAACTTATAAATTTCAAATTTTTCAAATTCTAAAACCCGTATCGAAACCTATCAAATCAACCCGGAATGACGTCAAATTTTGCAAGAAAATCCCAAATAACATAAAGGGGTTGTTCCAACTCTCGAAATCGCATTCCGACTCCGATATGAAAAAGTCCACTTCCGGTCCAAATCTGAAAAAATTTGAATTTTCGCCATTTCAAGCCTAAATCAGCTACACACCTCGGATTTACAGTCCGAACATTCTCCTAAGTACAAAGTCACCCAACAGAGCTAATGAAACTGACATAACTCCATTTTGGAGTCGTCTTCACATAGTTCTGACTACGGTCAAAATCCCAAATCACTCTGAATCATCTGGTAACTGAATTCAACCACGCACCCAAGTCAATACACATAATATGAAGCTGCTCAGGGAGACTTAAGTTCTCAAAATGGCCGTCCGGGTCGTTACAGGCATATGGTCCAAAATGTTGCTTCCTAGGATCGCTGGTGTTACACGTTCAAATGAAGTGTAAAATTTCGAAGTGCAGAATATCCTATCAATTTTGGATAATCTTTGTGGTGATTTGGTATCTCCATATGTAAAGGGGCTGAAATCTAAATCTAAAATACCGGGGCTAGCCGTAAAATTGATGAAGTTACTCATCTGCTCTTTTGTATTTGGAGATCTGATGATTCTCTCTGATGGGCGGGTTAGATTAGCATCCCCCGATCATAGGTCATGATGCATCATATAACTTATTACGTGACTCAGGATGTGGTGTCAATTTTAAATCTAGACCATATGTTAGATCTCCATAAACTCCATGAAATTTGAATTTAACCGATGGATATTTAACCAGTTGAATATTTGTCGATATATATTTGTCAATCCCTATGGCGTTTTCTTTGTGATATCTAAAAGATATATCACAGTTGATGCGTTCTTTGTCCCATAGTAACACCAAATTTTCATGTTTAGTGCTAATTTTCTATTTGATGTGTGTTCCGCACTCTTGTAGTATTACCAAGTGAGGTTTGTGCATCCGTATATATGCTTCTATAGACTCTTTACTAAACGTATTTTTCTCATAACAGTGACTGACATTCCACGAAATAATTTTCAATAATATTCAATAGAAATGTTCGATGAACTTGAAGCGCTCATTCTGTTATGCTTCACTCTTCTTTCAAACTCTAATTCTTTTTTTTGAATTTGTATAGCGTCTGTAATTAAGAAATGGCTCTTGGTGCATATATATAGAGTTCTTGGTGTATATGCGTCCCCTACACCCCTTCTTAATTATTGGTTTGTTTCCTATCCTAAAGATAAATTAGAGATGAAAAACTCATTATTTCCAGTTGTATTATTTAACTTGTTTTTTTTTCTCCATTTAATAATGATGTTACACCCTAAACTTTACACAGAGTCCCACACTGGAAAAATACAAGAGTGATGCTGGGTATATAAGTTAACAAGCCTTAGACCCTAGTGACTCATTTTAAATACGTAAACGCCTTGGCCCGGAGCAGACAATACCACTAGCGGGCTGGTCTACTACAAATGGTATCAGAGTCACTCTTGTGTCAGCCATGTTGATAGTGGATCAGATTTCAACTGAGTTTAGGCGAATCCCGGTTAGGCGGGGTAATCCGCAGTGCTAAGTCTAGGAGAATCCCATGCGGTGGGGAAAACCATAGCGAGGACGCTGAGTCCATAAGATGGGGTGTATGTAACACCCCCAAACTTTAGATAGAGTCCCACATCGACAAATCACAAGAGGGATGCTGGGTATATAAGTTAACAAGCCTTAGACCTTAGTGACGTATTTTAAACCCGTGTGGGCCTAACCCAGAGCGGACAATATCACTAGCGGGCTGGTCTGTTACAAATGATATCAGAGCCACTCTTGTGTCAGCCCTGCGATGTTGGGTCAGAGTTTAACTTAGTTTAGGAAAATCTCTGTTAGGCAGGGAAAGCCTTATTGCTTAGTGTAGGCGAAACCCATGTGGTGGGGGCAAACCTCAACGAGGACACTGAGTCCATAAGAGGGGGTGTATGTAACACCCCAGGCTTTAGAAAGAGTCCCACATCGCCAAAACACAAGAGAGCTCTAATACCACTTTTGTGTTTTGCCGACGTGGGACTTTGTCTAAAGTCTTGGGTGTTACAGATGCAGACTAATCCTTTCAAAAATAGGAACCAAATAAATTCCATTTCATATTAAATACATCTTCAACTTTCTTTGATACTTTGTAGTACTCTAGAACTTTAATGTAAAATATTTGAGATCTTCCTTTGTTCTCTTTACTGTCTTTTTTTTAAATTTATCTTCTCAGGTACAATATTAAGAGGATAATATATTACCAAAACTGGTGTTTTCATCTACTTGCAAATTTTGCTTACAGCTTTCTGCATAGCTCACTTTTGGAAATATGAAAACTTGACCTGAGCCCTCGCTATGACACAACTAGGGGTGTTCATGGTTTGGTTTGGGTTGGTTTTTCCCAAAAAAGAAACCAAGCCATGTAAGTGGGTTTTTCAAATACAGGAACCAAACCAAACCAATTGAGTCGATTTTTTATCGATTCAGTTTATGTCGTTTTTGTCTGTGTTTTGGTTTTTTCGACTATTTATCGGATTTTTTCATAAATATGAGACATACACTACCAAACACATATTTCGGCGATTACATTTTCAACGTAACACTATCAAATCAATTACTCTTTGAGAAATATATCATTTTCAAGATATATTGATGATAATTGAATCAATTAGTGATGAAGAATTTAAGTACTCAATTAAAAATCTATTATTTTTTACATGAAATAAATTCTTGTATATATTAAAAGAAAACTTCCAATCAAACTAAAATGTAAAGGCAAAAAATTAGATTATTATAATAGCAAAGAACTAGACTAAAAATACAAATGACTAATATGTACCATAAAATTTTAGAAACTTTATATAAAAATATACACATATATATATATATATAGGTGTTGTAACGACCCGACTTGTCTTTTTAAGAACTAATGCCCCGTTCAACGACTTAAGGTCTTGAGCAACTTCGTATTATGTGTGATGACTTGCGTGCGCGGTTGAATTCAGTTGCCTGATGATTCGGGGTGATTTGGGACACTTGGTCCCTAAAACGGAAGCTTAAGTATTAGGATTTTGACCATTATACTAAACATTGTCTGAGAGGAGTTTGAAAATGACTTTTGAAGAATTTGTTCATCGCGAACGCGAAGAACAAATCCCTGGGCAGCAGAATAAAGTCCAAATTCGTGTAATTCTTCCATTTTCGGAACAAGGAAGCTCGGGTGAGGCGATATTTCGAGAGTTTTTCAAGGAAAACATTGGGGTAACAATTCCTAACTTGATTTTGGTTAAATTACATGAATCTATTGTTGTTTTTATCATTTAATTAGTGAATTGGGTTGAAATATTTAGAAAATCCTCTTGGTTTAAATTTAAGATTTGGAGGTCGATTTGATATTGGAATTCGATAAAATTGGTATGGTTGAACTCGTATCGGAATGGGAGTACGGATTTCATAAAGATTATGTCGGGTTTCGAGCTTTTATTGACTTTTTGGAATAAATTTTTAAGTCGACGTATTATTATCTGAAATTGTTCCGATGAATTTTAATGAAGTTATACAATTAATTTGGATTGATTTGAGCTATCCGGAGGTCAATTAAAACAAGAAGGCTATTTTGCAATATCGGCCTAACTTCAAAAAGATAAGTGTCTTGCCTAACCTCGAGTGAGGGAATTACCCCTTAGGCATCGAGTCTTATGTGCCATTTGTGATATGTGAAAAGCCGTGTACGCGAGGTGATGAGTACGTACTCGGCTTATATGTGTAAATTTTATTGAGTTAAAGTCCTGAGCATATTGTGTGATAAATTGGATAATTGTTGGTATATATTTAATCATCTAATTGTCGTGCCTAAATCCTTGTTGTTGTTGAATCTGTTGTCATATGACAATTTGATGTGATTGTTACTTGATTATTTATGTAATTCCGTGAATTTGTTGGTTTGATGATTATTGGAATTTAATTTCATTATGGATTTTCCCTCAGCAAATAATTAATTAAATGATCCTAAAAAGAGGTGTTTATATAATTATTGAAAATTTGAATTTAATGAAGGCTTTGCTTTATGTTGAGTAATTTCTATCTCTATTGATTATTTTTGGGTGTTGTACACATTGTGTGGAGCTTCTGGCTATTTGTAGTGAAATCAATTGACTTGGTTGTAGCTTTAGAATTTGGTTGTGGTCGTTGGGCAAATTGTGATATGAATTGATTTTGTTATGTTGCCGGGACAATTTCCCGTGTAAATTATTGTGTTGTGTTAATTTGTTTTGAGGATATAAGTGTAGCATTTCACCGTTGATATTATGTGGGTATATGGGTGGCATTTTACTGTTGTTGTGTTTGATGGAATATTGTCTGGGCGGAGCGATAAGGGTGGCTATAGGAGCGATAAGGGTGGCAATAAGAGCGATAAGGATGGCTATTGATATTGTCTGGGCGGAGGGATAAGGGTGGCTATAGGAGCGATAAGGGTGGTTATTGATATTTTCTGGGCGGAGCGATAAGGGTGGCTATAGGAGTGATAAGGGTTGCAATAGGAGCGATAAGGGGGGCTATTGCCAGGGACGATATGTGATGATGTGGGGTTGTGGTTTTGATAATTTTCATGCGATGTTGTGATTTTCTTGTGTTTACTTTTATACCTTGTGCAAATTATCTTGTTGTTGGTAAATTGATAACAATCTAATATATGTTGAAATTGAGAGCATGTGGCTATTGCCAAGCGGTTTATGAAATGAAATGTAGGCACGAGGTGCCGTGAGTAAATAATGAGGGTATTTGGCACATGAATTGTCTGTGTAGCTTTGATATGAAATGTGGGCATGAGCTGTTGTGATGAAATGATAATGATAATTGGCACGTGAATTGTCCGTGCAGTTGTGATATGAAATGAGGGCACGAGGTGCTGGGTAAATATGATGATTTAATTATGGGCACGAGGTGCCGTGAAAATATAAAAATGGGGTGAGACCCGTATTTATATGACTATGAAATGAGGTGTCACATGGTGACTTTTTAATTGAAAGAATTATTTTCAAAATATTTATTTGGAAGGATTTTTATTTAGAAAGTATTATATGAAAGAATTGTATTTGAAGATATTTATTTGAGAAAATTATATTTGAAAAGATTTATTGAAAGAATTATATTTGAAAAATAATTATTTGAGAAAATTATATTTGAAAGAGAGTTTTCTCGAAGAATTATATGTGAAAGACATTTATTTGAAGGACTTGATTTAATTGGGTGTAATTGTGTTTATTAATTGTTGAGTGATATTAATGGTATTCTTGTTGTCTGTTGTGCATATCACTGGTTGTTTTATCCTGCCCTTATTATTATTTATTTCCAACTATGTTGTATATTATATTGCACAGGTTATTAGACTAGTGAGTGTCTAGACTGTACCTCGTCTCTACTCCATTGAGGTTAGTCTTAATACTTACTGGGCTCCGACCGTGGTGTACTCATACTACACTTCTGCACATTTTTGTGCAGAGCCAGGTATTGGAGACATCGGACTTGAGAAGAGTTAATGTGGGATCATAAGGACTCATGGTAGAGCTGCTTGGTCGTCGCAGTCCCTTGGAGTCTTTTTATTTCATTGTATTGTTATTGTAATCAAACAGTATTGTATATTCGATCCTCGTGATCATTCTATGTATTCAGTTAGAGTTCGTGACTCAGTTCTACCAGTCTTGGGAGGTTGTATATTCATATTTGTTCCGCTGTTAGTTTTAATTACTTATTTAATTAAAAAACAAATGGCTTCAAATATGTAATGGAAATTGGCTTACCTAGTCTTAGAGACTAGGTGCCATCATGACTCCTGTGGTGGGATTTTGGGTCGTGACAAGTTGTTATCAAATCTCTAGGTTCATAGGTTCTACGAGTCACGAACGAGTCTAGTAGAGTCTTGCGGATCGGTACAGAGACGTCTGTACTTATCTTCGAGAGGCTACAGAACTATTAGGAAATTTAAACTTTTTTCATTCTTGTCGTGCAGATTTGTTGATTGTAGAATTTGAGCCTTTGTATCTCTATTCTCTCACAGATGGTGAGGACACATGCTACCGGGTTAGCTGAGCAGGCATCCGCACATACTTCTAGGGCTGCAAGAGGCCGGGGCCGAGGTAGAGGCCGAGGAAGGGCACGTGCTGCGACTAGAGCACCTGTCAGAACAACAGTTGAGGAGCCACCAGTAGCTCCAGTTGGGGGACAGGTACCAGAAGCACCTGTTGTTACCCCCGAACTTCAGGAGACTTTAGCACAGTTCCTGAGTATGTTCGATACATTAACTCAGGCGGGATTTATCTCTGTTACACCAAACATTCCGTAGAGTAGGGGAGTAGCTCAGACTCCTACCACAACTCTAGAGCAGCAGGTTCACGTTGGTCAGGTTTCGGGTGTAGTACCGGTACAACCTGTTATTCCGGTTCGGTCTAAGGTCAGACTAGAAGAATCAGAAGAAGAACAAAAGAGACTTGAAAGGTTTAAGAGGTATAGTCCACCTACTTTCAGTGGCACAGCTACAGAGGATGCCACACCACCATGTTGGGCTCAATTTTTGGAAATGTTCTTAAAAGAGTTTGTTCCCCAGACTCTCAGAGATGCATGGCACGCAGAGTTTGAACGGTTGCGTCAGGGCACTATGACAATGTCAGAATATGCTATCAGGTTCAGTGAGTTAGCCCGTCATGCGCCTATCTTGGTTCCTACAATCAGAGAGCGGGTCTGTAGATTAATTGAGGGGCTCGAATATGATATTAAAATATGCACGGCTCGAGAATTGCAAACTGATACTCCATTTCAACAAGTAGTGGAGATTGCAAGGAAGATTGAGGGTGTTTTAGGCGAGGAAAGGGAGTTTAAGGAGGCCAAAAGGTCTCGAAGATCTAGAGGGTTCAGTGGATTTTACTCTTCAGCTAGAACCCATTACAGGGGAGGCTCGAGCAGTCGGCACGAGAGATTATCCTAGATTTGGGAGGGGTGGATTTCATCAGAACACTCCAGCTACAATCTTTATTTCAATTGATACTTCACGTGCACAGTCAGCTAGAGGTGGAGGACAGGCGGGTAGTGGGCGCCTAAGGGGTGGAGGCCCGACTCGTTGATATATTCACTATGATTTGGCTGGGGCCAATACACCAGATGATGTTGTTATAGGTACGATCCTGATTTTTATTATAAAGGATAATTTCCCTTAATTTGATTCGGTTCTGAATATTGAGGTGAGTCCTCCTATTATGCTCCACTTATGGGTGAGCTTCGTAAATTTGTGACCCACTTATATGTTTATCCCTGTTGGGAGATTTAAAGATGCGACCCTGTATCTGTCATTTATTTTTGTACACCATTGGGGGATATAAGTCCAAAAGTAAATTTTATTATTCATTACAGTGGGTTTAATGTGTTTCGAAATAATTGATTCCAATTTTTATGAATTATACGCCCTACCGGTATGAGGGTTCATTTTGTGTTGTGAAAACTGTTTATGAAATATATTGAAAAGAATAAATAAATGAGAGTTGAAATTTCAGTTGGCACAATGTGCAAAACACTTGTGATTCGGAGTTGAGGACGAGATCCTCGCATTTCTATGATGTGAAATATTTAAACCGGGCTACAAGTCACGGTGAAAGTTATATAAGGACGAGGTCCTTATGGTGAAATATTTATGAGTTTAAAATTCCCCCTTTGTGAAATTTAAATTTGTACTATAGTATTAATAGGGAGTCATGCCTAATGGGCTTATTTGATAATTCATGTATATCTTTCTGTGCATATTTAGCCATAATTGTGCTGTAATTATTGAGTTTTAACCTACAAGATGAGTGCCCGGGTGGCGTTAAATGTGACTCGTTAATTTGGGTAAATAATTATGAGGTATTCATGCATCGCATGTAGCTATCAATGTTACGAGAAGTTGAAATGAGATTTTGGTTAATACGAGGTTAATTGGCGATGTTGTAATCGATTATAAACAACTACTAGGACCAGAGATGTGGTGATGGGCATACATATAATGTGCTTCATGTCCTGATATCATTATGATAATGCGGTGCTTGTAATGTTGAGATTAGTGTTATTGATATATACAGTGTGGTGTTTTATTGGGTTGTGGATGTGTTGTTAGGAGTTTTTTTAGTATTACTCTGGCAGGTGGATAGGCTCATTTATATGGGAGACTCAGCCGAAATTTCTGGAAAAAAGAATTGGGAGGTTGTTATGTGCGAAAGAAGAGAAAAGTTATGTTATGTGTTTGAGGGCGGGCTCTACTTCTCATTCAAGGGCGAATGATCCTAAGCGGGGGAGAATGTAACACCCCGGAGTACATCAACTCTGTCAAGAAAGTTGATGTGTGCGTAGGCATGAGTTGTTATAGCCAGTTGAGACTAATATCGTGCGTCGAAGTAAAAATCAGGCATTTTGGAAATGATTGGAGAGTTAGGGATTTTGCTTTAAAGCTTATAAGAATGGAGAAAAGAAATAATCTCAATTGAGATGGTATTGTCGGCCCCGTGTTAAATTGCGGGAACGTAGAATCACCCAAAAGTATGTGTGTAAGAATACACTCAGTAATTTAGCACGTTCGAGGACGAACGTTTGTTTAAGAGGTGGAGAATGTAACGACCCGACTTGTCGTATTAAGAACTAATGCCCCATTCAACGACTTAAGGTCTTGAGCAACTTCGTATTATGTGTATTGACTTGCGTGCGCGGTTGAATTCAGTTGCCTGATGATTCGGGGTGCTTTGGGACACTTGGTCCCTAAAACGGAAGCTTAAGTATTAGGATTTTGACCATTATACTAAACGTTGTCTGAGATGAGTTTGAAAATGACTTTTGAAGAATTTGTTCATCGCGAACGCGAGAGGAGTCTCGCGAACGCGAAGGACAAATCCCTGGGCAGCAGAATAAAGTCCAAATTCGTGTCATTCTTCCATTTTTGGACCAAGAAAGCTCGGGTGAGGCGATTTTCCGAGAGTTTTTCAAGGAAAACATTGGGGTAAAATTCCAAACTTGATTTTGGTTAAATTACATGAATATATTGTTGTTTTTATCATTTAATTAGTGAATTGGGTTGAAAAATTTAGAAAATCCTCTTGGTTTAAATTTAAGATTTGGAGGTCGATTTGATATTGGAATTCGATAAAATTGGTATGGTTGAACTCATATCAGAATGGGAGTTCAGATTTCTTAAAGATTATGTCGGGTTCCGAGAGGCGAGTCCCGCGTTGACTTTTGTTGACTTGTTGGAATAAATTTTTAAGTCGACGTATTATTATACGGAATTGTTCCGATAAATTTTAATGAAGTTATACAATTAATTTGGATTGATTTGAGCTGTCCGGAGGTCAATTAAAGCAAGAAGGCTATTTTGGAATATCGGCCTAACTTGAAAAAGGTAAGTGTCTTGCTTAACCTCGAGTGAGGGAATTACCCCTTAGGCATCAAGTCTTATGTGCCATTTGTGAAATGTGAAAAGCCGTGTACGCGAGGTGACGAGTACGTACTCGGCTTATATGTGTAAATTTTATTGAGTTAAATTCCTGAGCATATTGTGTGATAAATTGGATAATTGTTGGTATATATTTAATCATCTAATTATCGTGCCTAAATCCTTGTTGTTGTTGAATCTGTTGTTATATGACAATTTGATGTGATTGTTACTTGATTATTTATGTAATTCCATGAATTTGTTGGTTTGATGATTATTGGAATTTAATTTCATTATGGATTTTCCCTCTGCAAATAATTAATTAAATGATCCTTAAAAGAGGTGTTTATATAATTATTGAAAATTTGAATTTAATGAAGGCTTTGCTTTATGTTAAGTAATTTCTATCTCTATTGATTGTTTTTAGGTGTTGTACACATTGTGTGGAGCTTTTGGCTATTTGTAGTGAAATCAATTCACTTGATTGTAACTTTAGAATTTTGTTGTGGCCGTTGGGCAAATTGTGATATGAATTGATTTTGTTATCTTGCCCGTGTAAATTATTGTGTTGTGTTAAATATTTTTTTGAGGATATAAGTGTGGCATTTCACCGTTGATATTATGTGGGTATAAGTGTGGCACTTTGGGAGCTCGGTTTGTGGCGATGTTTCATGGGATTTTCAAGAAAATCATCGGGGTAAGTGATACTAACTCGGAGTTGGTTAATATACATGAATATATCATTGTTTTCATCATTTAAGTAGTATATTGAGATGAAATTTTTGGGAAAATTGTAGAAATTTTATATAACGAAAATTTAAGATTTGGAGGTCGATTCGTTATCAGAAATTGGTATGGTTGAACTCGTATCGGAATGGGTGTTCGGATTTCGTGAAACTTCTGTCGGGTTCCAAGAGGCGGGCCCCGCATTGATTTTTTAATGTGAAATTTTAAGTTGACATTTTATTATCCAGAATTATTTCCGATGAATTTTAATGAAGTTATACAATTAATTTGGATAGATTTGAGCTGTCTAGAGGTCAATTCAAGCAAGAAGTCGATTTTGCAATATCGGCATAACTTCAAAAAGGTAAGTATCTTGTCTAACCTTGAGTGGGGTAATTACCCCTTAGGCATCAAGTCTTATGTGCCATTTGTGAAATGCGAAAACCCGTGTACGTGAGGTATAAATCTTGACCATATGTTAGGTCTCCATAAACTCCATGAAATTTGAACTTAACCGAAAGATATTTAACCAGTTGAATATTTGCCGATATATATTTGTCAATCGCTCTGGCGTTTTCTTAGTGATATCTAAAATATATATCACAGTTGATGCGTTCTTTGTCCCATAGTAACAACAAGTTTTCATGTTTAGTGCTAGTTTTCCATTTGATGTGCGTTTCGCACTCTTGCAGTATTACCAAGTAGGTTTGTGCATCCGTAGATACGCTCATATAGCCTCTTTTCTAAATGTATTTTTCTCATAACATTGACTGACATTCCACAAAACAATTTCCAAGTAATCTTCATTGGAAATGCTCGATGAACTTGAAGAGCTCATTCTGTTATGCTTCTCTCTTTTTTCAAACTCTAGTTCTTTATTTTTTTTGTTTTGAATTTGTATAGTGTATGTAAGTAAGAAATGGTTCTTGGTGCATATATATAGAGTTCTTGGTGTATATGCATCCCTTCTTAATTATTGGTGTGTTTTCTATCCTAAAGACAAATCAGAGATGAAAAACTCAGAATTTCCAATTGTAATATTTAACTTATTCTTTTTCTCTATTCGATAATGATGCTGTAACACCCCGGACTTTAGACAGAGTCCTACATCGGCAAAATACAAGAGTGATGTTGTGTATATAAGTTAACAAGCCTTAGACCCTAGTGATGCGTATTAAATCCGTGATGGCCTATGCCCAGAGCGGACAATATCACTAGCGGGCTGGTCCGCTACAAATGGTATCAGAGCCACTATTGTGTCAGCCTTGTTGATGGTGGGTTAGAGTTCAACTTAGTTTAAGCAAATCCCGGTTAGGAGGGGCAAACCTCAGTGTTAAGTCTAGGCGAATCCTATGCGGTGGAAAAAACCTTAGCGAGGACATTGAGTCCATAAAAGAGGGTGTATGTAACATACAGACTTTAGACAGAGCCCCACATCGCCAAAACACAAGAGAGCTCTGATACCAGTCTTATGTTTTGCCGATGTGGGACTCTGTCTAAAGTCTGGGCTGTTACAGATGCATACTGTTCTTTTCTAAAATAGGAACCAAATAAATTCTACTTCATATGAAGTACATCTTCAGCTTTCTTTTATACTTTGTAGTACTCTAGAATTTTAATGTAAAAGATTTGAGACCATCCTTTGTTCTCTTTACTGTCTTTTTTAAAACTTTATCTTCTAAGGTACAATATTAAGAGGGTAATATATTACCGCAACCGGTGTTTTTATCTACTTGCAAATTTGCTTACATCTTTCTGGAGAGCTCACTTTTGGATATATGAAAACATGACTTGAGCCCTCCCTATGACACAGCTAGGGGTGTTAATAGTTCGGTTTTGGTCGATTTTCCCTAAAACGAAACCAAAACAAGTAAGAGGGTTTTTGAAATAATGGAATCAAACCAACTAAGTGGGTTTTTGAAATATTGGAACCAAACCAAACCAAACCAATTGAGTCAGTTTTTTATCGATTTGGTTTATGTCGGGTTTTGTCGGTTTTTCAATTTTTTTGATTATTTATCGGGTTTTGTTCTTAAATATGAGACATACACTACCAAACGCATATTCCGGCGACTATATTTTCAACATAACACTATCAAATCAATTGCTCTTTGAGAAATCTATCAATTTCAAGATATATTGATGATAATTGAATCAAATAGTGATAAAGAATTGAAGTACTCAATTAAAGTCGATTATTTGTAACATGAGATAAATTCTTTCACTTAATAAAATAAAACTACCAATAAAACTAGAATGTAAAGGCAAAGAATTAGATTATTATAATAGAAAAGCACTAGACTAAAAATACAAATTACTAATATGTACCATTAAATTTTAGAAACTTTATATAAAAATATACATATATATAGGTGTAATAATAAATTTAAATAGCTACTTTTATAGTCGGTTTTTTCGGTTATTTTTTTATTAAAACCAAAACCAAACCAAATTTGATCGATTTTTAAAATTCAAAACCAAAACCAAACCAAACCTCAAAAGTAACAGTTTTTTTGGTCGGTTTGGTTCGATTTTTCGGGTTCTTATGAACACCCCTAATTGAAAGCATTAGTAGAGTCCACTGTTCATGGCCCAGAAAAGGGGGCAGGGTGAAGAGAAGAGAACTGCAAATCTCGTAGTTTCACAAAACCTACACAAATGCAATTAGACTTAATTCTTACATAGTGCCTATTCAGATACCAATATTTTCTTCTCCACTTGTGCAACTTTACCTGGGCGTGTCAACCTCAACTTTATCGGCATATGGTCCGAAATGTAGCTTCCTAGAATCATTGGTGTTACACGTTCAAATGAAGTGTAAAATTTCGAAGTGCGGATTATCTCAAGTTTGGATTTTCGTTGTGGTGATTTTGTATCTCCATATGTAAAAGGGCTGAAATCTAAAATACCGGGACTAGCCGTAAAATTGATGAAGTTACTCATCTGCTATTTTGTATTTGGAGATATGATGCTTCTCTCTGATGGGTGGGTTAGATTAGCATCCCCCGATCATAGGTCATGATGTATCATATAACTTATTATGTGACTCACGATGTGGTGTCAATTTTAATGGCTCTAAATCTAGACCATATGTTAGATCTCCATCAACTCCATGGTATTTGAACTTAAGCGATGGATATTTAACCAACTAAATATTTGGCGATATATATTTGTCAATTGCTCTAGCGTTTTCTTTGTGATATCTAAAAGATATATCACAGTTGATGCATTCTTTGTCCCATAGTAACACAAAGTTTTCATGTTTAGTGCTAGTTTTCCATTTAATTTGCGCTTCGCAATCTTGCAGTATTACCAAGTGAGGTTTGTGCATCCGTAGATACCTTTCTATAGCTTCTTTTCTAAATGTATTTTTGTCATAACAGTGACTGACATTCCACGGAACAATTTCCAAGTAATCTTCATTGGAAATGTTCGATGAACTTGAAGCGCTCATTCTGTTATACTTCTCTCTTTTTTCAAAATTTAGTTCTCTTTTTTTTGTTTTGTTTTGAATTTGTATAGCGTCTGTAAGTAAGAAATGGTTATTGGTGCATATATATAGAAATCTTGGTGTATATGCGTCCCCTACACCCATTCTTAATTATTGGTGTGTATCCTATCCTAAAGATAAATCAGAGATGAAAAACTCAAAATTTCCAGTTGTATTATTTAACTTATTTTTTTTCTCCATTCCATAATGATGCTGTAACATCCCACACTTTAGACAGAGTCCCACATCGGAAAATCACAAGAGTGATGCTGGGTATATAAGTTAACAAGCCTTAGACCCTAGTGACGGATTTTAAATCCGTTAAGGCCTATGCCTAGAGCGGACAATATCACTAGCGAGATGGTATGCTACAAATGGTATCAGAGCCACTCTTGTGTCAGCCATATTGATGGTAGGTCAGAGTTCAACTGAGTTTAGGCAAATCACGGTTAAGCGGGACAAACCTCAGTGCTGAGTGTAGACGAATCCCATGGGGTGGGACAAACCTCAGCGGGGACACTGAGTCCAAAAGAGGGGGTGTATGTAACACCCAAACTTTAGACAGAGTCCCACATCGCCAAAGCACAAGAGGGCTCTGATACCACTCTTATGTTTTACCGATGTGTGACTATGTCTAATGTCTGGGGTGTTACAGATGCAGACTGATCCTTTCTAAAATAGGAACCAAATAAATTCCACTTCATATGAAGTACATCTTCAACTTTCTTTGATACTTTGTAGTACTCTAGAACTTTAATGTAAAAGATTTGAGATCTTCCTTTGTTCTCTTTACTATCTTTTTTTAAACTTTATCTTCTCAGGTACAATATTAAGAGGGTAATATATTACCGCAGCTAGTGTTTTCATCTACTGCAAATTTTCTTACATTTTTCTCCCCAACTCGCTTTTGGAAATATGAAAACTTGACTTGAGCCCTCGCTATGACACAGCTAGGGGTATTCATGGTTCGGTTTGGGTCGGTTTTTACATTAAAAGAAACCAAACCAAGTAAGTGGGTTTTTGAAATATTGGAACCAAGCCAAATCAATTGAGTTAGTTTTTTATCGATTCAGTTTATGTCGGGTTTTGTCAGTTTTTCGGTTTTTACAGTTATTTATCTATTTTTTTATTAAATATGTGACATACACTACCAATCACATATTCCGGCGACTACATTTTTAATGTAACACTATCAAATCAATTGCTCTTTTTGAAATCTATCATTTCCAAGATATATTGATGATAATTGAATCAAATAGTGATAAAGAATGTAAGCACTCAATTAAAAATCGATTATTTTTAACATAAAATAAATTCTAGTACTTAGTAAAATAAAACTACCAATCAAACTAGAATGTAAAGACAAAGAATTAGATTATTATAATCGCAAAGAACTAGACTAAAAATACAAATGACTAATATGTACCATAAAATTTTAGAAACTTTATATAAAAATATACATATATATATATATATATATATATATAGGTGTAATAATAAATTTAAATAGCTACTTTTATAGTCTGTTTGGTTCTGTTTTTTCGGTTATTCTTTTATTATAACCAAAACCAAACCAAATTTGATCGATTTTTAAAATTCAAAACCAAAACTAAAACCAAACCAAACCTAAAAAGTATCGGTTTTTTTGGTCGGTTTGGTTCAGCTTTCGGTTTGGTTTGATTTTTCGGGTTCTTAAGTACACCACTAATTGAAAGGATTAGTAGAAGTCCACTGTTCATGGCCTAGAAAAAATAAATGAAGGGTGGGGGGGGGGTAGGGGATGAAGAGAAGAGAACTGTCAATCTCGTAGTTTTACAAAACCAACACAACTGCGATTGGACTTAATTCTCGCATAGTGCTTATTAGGTTACCACTTTTTTCTTCTCCACTTGTGGAACGTTACCTGGGCATGCCAACCTCAACTTTATCGTCATATGGTCCAAAATATCGCTTCCTAGAATCGTTGGTGTTACACGTTCAAATGAAGTGTTATATTTCTAAGTGCAGATTATCCTATCAAGTTTGGATAATCTTTGTGGTGATTTGGTATCTCCATATGTAAAGGGCCTGAAATCTAAATCTAAAATACCGGGGCTAGCCATAAAATTGATGAAGTTAATCATCTGCTGTTTTGTATTTGGAGATCTGATGCTTCTCTCTGATGGGCGGGTTAGATTAGCATCCCTTGATCATAGGTCTTGAAGTATCATATAACTTATTATGTGACTCAGGATGTGATGTTCTAAATCTAGACCATATGTTAGATCTCCATAAACTCCATGAAATTTGAACTTAACCGATGGACGTTTAACCAGCTAAATATTTGCCGATGTATATTTGTCAATACCTATGGCATTTTCTTTGTGATATCTAAAAGATATATCACAGTTGATGCGTTCTTTGTCCCATAGTAACACCAAATTTTCATGTTTAGTGCTAATTTTCCATTTGATGTGTGTTCCGCACTCTTGTAGTATTACCAAGTGAGGTTTGTACATCCATAGATATGCTTCTATACACTCTTTTCTAAATATATTTTTGTCATAACAATGACTGACATTCCAAGAAACAATTTCCAAGTAATCTTCATTGGAAATGTTCGATGAACTTGAAGCGCTCATTCTGTTGTGCTTCTCTCTTTTTTCAAACTCTAGTTCTCATTTTTTTTTGTTTTTAATTTGTACAACGTCTGCAAGTAAGAAATGGTTCTTGGTGCATATATATAGAGTTCTTGGTGAATATGCGTCCCTTCTTAATTATTGGTGTGTTTCCTACGCTAAAGATAAATTAGAGATGACAAACTCAGAATTTCGAGTTGTAATATTTAATTTGTTTTTTTTCTCCATTCGATAATGATACTGTAACACCCCGGACTTTAGACAGAGTCCCACATCAGCAAAACATAAGAGTGATGCTATGTATATAAGTTAACACGCCTTACACCCTAGTGACGCATTTTAAATCCGTGTAGGCCTAGGCCTAAAGCGGACAATATCACTAGCGGGCTGGTCTGCTACAAATAGTTTCATAGCCACTATTATGTCGGCCATGTTGATGGTGGGTTAGTGTTCAACTGAGTTTAGGCAAATCTCGGTTAGGAGGGACAAACCTCAGTGCTGAGTCTAGGCTAATCCCATGCGGTGGGGCAAACCTTAGCGAGGACGTTGAGTCTATAAGAGGGGGTGTATATAGCACCCAGACTTTAGACCGAGTCCCACATCACCAAAACACAAGAGGGCTTTGATACCACTCTTGTGTTTTGCCGATGTGGGACTCTGTCTAAAGTCCGGGGGGTGTTACATATGCCTATTGCTCCTTTCTAAAATAGGGACCAAAAAAATACCACTTCATATGAAGTACATCTTCAGCTCTCTTTGATACTTTGTAGTACTCTAGAATTTTAATGTAAAAGATATGAGATCTTCCTTTGTTTTCTTTACTGTCTTTTTTTAAACTTTATCTTCTCAGGTACAATATTAAGAGGGTAATATATTACCGAAGCTGGTGTTTTCATCTGATTGCAAATTTTCTTACATATTTCTGCAGAGCTCACTTTTGGAAATTTTAAAACTCGACTTGAGCCCTCACTAAGACACAACTAGGGTTGTTCATGGTTCGGTTTGGGTCGGGTTTTCCCTAAAACGAAACCAAACCAAGTAAGTGGGTTTTTCAAATATTGGAACCAAACAAAACCAAAGCAATTGAGTTGATCTTTTATCGAATAGGTTTTTGTCGGATTTTCGGTTTATTTTGTTAAATATGTCACGACCCAAAATCTCACCTCAGACGTTGTGATGGCACTTAGTCTCTAAGACTAAGTAAGCCGATTTTAATTACAATTCAAGCCATTTTTTTTAAATAGAAACTAACAACTGAACAAATATGAATATAACAACCTCCCAAGACTGGTAGTACTGAGTCAAGAACTCTAACTGATACATGAAAATATCTCGAGGATCGAATATACAGTACTGATCGAATAAGAAATCAACAGTACAATAAAATTGAAAGACTCCAAGGGACTGCGACGACCAAGTAGCTCTACCTTGAATCCTTATGATCCCGCTTCACTCTGCCCAAGTCCGATATCTCCAATACCTGGCTCTGCATAAAATGTGCAGAAGTGTAGTATGAGTACACCACGGTCGGTACCCAGTAAGTATTTCCATGACCCAAAACTAACCCTATCGTGACGGCGCCTATCGTGGAACTAGGCAAGCCGACTCATTTCCAAAACAAACCGATATTTTCATTTTAAAGAACATTTTAAGGTTATTTAACATAAACCTTCATTTAAAGAGTTCAAATCAAAGAAAAAAAATAGAAGTGCGGAAAAGAAAAGCCCGACATCGGGGTGTCACTAGTCATGAGCATATACTACAATCTGTCTAACAATATCAAGGCTAACGCAGCCCGAAAAATAGCTAAATACAACTAGAGGAAGATAAGAGGGAGAAGAGCACGGGCTGCCATCGACAAATAGCTACCTTGCTATCTCCAAGAAAAATCTGCAACTAGAATACTCAATAACCGCTACCGTGTCCAGCTACACCTGAATCTGCACACAAGGTGCATGGGGTAACGTGAGTACGCCAACTGAGTAAGTAACAACAATAAATAAAGACTGCACAAATGATACGTGTTCTTGACTGTGACCTTGTTCAACTGCGTGTAATCAATACATATTCTCATGGAACCATCCTTCTTTTTAACAAATAGAACCGGTGCACCCCAAGGTGACACATTTGGCCGAATAAACCCCTTATCAAGGAGTTCCTGAAGCTGTTATTTCAATTCCTTCAACTCCGCTGATGCCATACGATACGGTGGAATAGAAATGGGCTGAGTGCCCCACACCAAATCTATACCAAAGTCAATATCCCTGTCAGGCGGCATGCCCGGTAGGTCTGCAGGAAACACATCCGGAAAATCACGTATCACCGGAACAGAATAAATGACAGGAGTCTCTACACTAACATCCCTAACAAAAGCCAAATAAGATAGGCAACCCTTCTCAACCATGCGCTGAGCCTTCAAATATGAAATCACCCTACTTGGTGCATAATCTACAGAACCGCTCCACTCAACGCTCGGAATTCCCGACATAGCCAACGTCACCATCTTAGCATGACAATATAGAACAGCATGACATGGAGATAACCAATCCATACCCAATATCACATCAAAGTCAACCATACTGAGCAACAATAGATCTACTCGGGTCGCCAGACCCCCAATAGTCACCACACATGATCGATATGCGCGGTCCACAATAATAGTATCTCCCACAGGAGTAGATACATGTACAGATGAAACTAAGGACTCACGGGGCATATCCAGAAAATGGACGAAATACGATGAAACATATGAATACGTGGAACCAGGGTCAAATAATACTGAGACATCTCTGTGGAAAACTGAGAGAATACCTGTAATCACAGCATCTGAAGCAATAGCATCTGGTATAGCAGGGAGAGTATAGAAACAGACCTATCCACCCCCTGATCTGCCTCCCCTTGTAGGGCGACCCCTAGCTGACTGACCTCCACCCCGAGCTAACTGGGCGGGTGGTGAGGTAGCTGGTGCTGTAGTCGGAGGCTGACTCCTCTACTGAGATAGACCTTCATCACGATGAGGACACTGCCTCCACATATTCCCAAGCTCCCCACACTCAAAACAACTCCCTGGTGCTGGCGGCTGAAACTGAAGGGAACTTCTAGCACCGGGATGACTGGTAGAAGAACCTGGCATGGAAGAGCCCTGAACAGGTGGAGCACGGGACGAACTCTGAACTGGAAGGGCACTAAGTGATGAGTGGCCCTGATGAGAACTGTGAGAACCATGGCCAGATGATGCACCCCGATGAAATGGCCGAGCTGACTGAGCCTGTCTGAAATGACGACCTCTACCATGCTGGAACTGATCCCCAAAAGGAGCACCGCTGAATCCACCATGACCATGAGGCCTCTTGGCCTCCCGCTCAACCCTCTCCTGACCGCGAACCATCTCAATCTGCCAAGTAATGTCGACAGCCTCATCAAAGGTAGCACCCGAAACCCACTCCCTGGTCATGAGCAGCTGTAGCTGATAAGTGAGGCCATTAATAAAACTCATGATCCTCTCCCTGTCCGTGGGAACCAACCAGATAGCATGATGTGATAAATCGGAGAACCACATCTCATACTGCGTCACAGACATATCACCCTGGTGGAGCAGCTCAAACTGTCTACGCAGCTCCTTTCTGCAGGATCAAGGCACAAACTTCTCCAAAAAGACCACGTAGAATTGCTGCCAAGTAAGGGGTGCTGCGCCAACAGGCCTACGCCTCTCGTAAGTCTCCCACCATCTGAGTGCAGCCCCAGAAAACTGAAAGGTAGTGAATGAGACCCCACAAGTCTCCAAAATACCAGCAGTACAGAGTATCCTCTAACACCTATCCAAAAAGTCCTGAGCATCCTCTCTCTCTGTGCCACTGAAAGGTGGTGGCTGAAGTCTCCCAAACTTCTCCAACCTTCGTTGATCATCCTCAGGCATAGCAGGAACCACATAATCCTGAGCAACAGCAACCAGCTGGGCTGGTGGTAGCTCTAGTGTCTGAAGTCCCTGAATGACCTGCTCGGGTGTGCGAGGGACAGGAGTCTGAGTGCCACCCCTGGCTTGAGAAGTGGTTGCGGCCATCCAAATAGTGACCGCCTGAGC